>NC_084737.1:76205547-76210547 GCF_033978785.1 Entelurus aequoreus
GGTAATTTTTCCTATTTAAGATTAATTTTAGAATTTTGATGACATGTTTTAAATAGGTTAAAATCCAATCTACACTTTGTTAGAATATATAAAAAATTGGACCAAGCTATATTTCTAACAAAGACAAATCATTATTTCTTCTAGATTTTCCAGAACAAACATTTTAAAATAAATTCAAAAGACTTTGAAATAAGATTTAAATTTGATTCTACAGATTTTCTAGATTTGCCAGAATAATTTTTTTGAATTTTAATCATAATACGTTTGAAGAAATATTTCACAAATATTCTTCGTCGAAAAAACAAGCTAAAATGAAGAATTAAATTAAAATGTATATATTATTCTTTACAATAAAAAATAAAAAAATTACTTGAACATTGATTTAAATTGTCAGGAAAGAAAAGGAAGGAATTTAAAAGGTAAAAAGGTATATGTGTTTAAAAATCCTAAAATCATTTTTAAGGTTGTATTTTTTTCTCTAAAATTGTCTTTCTGAATGTTATAAGAAGCAAAGCAAAAAAATTAATGAATTTATTTAAACAAGTGATCGAAGACCAAGTCTTTAAAATATTTTCTTGGATTTTCAAATTCTATTTGAGTTTTGTCTCTTAGAATTAAAAATGTTGGGCAAAGCGAGACCAGCTTGCTAGTAAATAAATAAAATTTAAAAATAGATGCAGCTCACTGGTAAGTGCTGCTATTTGAGCTATTTTTAGAACAGGCCGGCGGGCTACTCATCTGGTCCTCACGGGCTACCGGGTGCCCGCGGGCACCACGTTGGTGACCCCTGCCCTAGAGGTAAACCACATGACTTCATTGTCATCGTATGATCAGGACCTGGGGGTTGAATGGAAGTCAATGAAGAGATGTTTAACGCTACCTTCGATGGGCACTTTGCAAGAGCCTAATGTCAGGATCGTTCAGTGATGATGGCTTGGTGTAGTAAATCAATGTACATAGGAGGCGTTTTCTTCCATGTGTCATAGTGTCGAGAAGCTAAGGCAGTATCGAATCGAATAGGGACTATTCTAAAACACCTCTACTGTACACCTTCAGAAATATCCTCAGTCTACAGCTGACACTGAGATCATATTGACATGTTGTATAGTGTGAAGCAGGTGCTATCCAAGTGTCTAATGGAGCGCAAAGAAAGAATATGGACTTTTAACCCCCAAAGTAATGAAACACGTGCGTCACACAATAGCATTAGAGGTTGTATATAAAGCATATTGCCAGCTCATACACTGCAAAAAGTCCGTGTTCAAAAACAATAAAAAACAATGAAAAAATGTGGGGTATTTTACTCGAACTAAGGAAAATGATCTGCCAATAGAACAAGAAAATTTGGCTTGTCAAGACTTTCCAAAACAAGTAAAATGAGCTAACCTCAATGAACCCAAAAATACCTTAAAATAAGTATATTCTCACTTAAAACAAGTGCACTTTTCTTGGTAGAAAAGAAAAAAAAAAGAGACCTTTTTGCTCAATAAGTTGAAAAATATTCTTAAATGAAGTAAATGCCAGTGCCATTATCTTGACATAATGATATGCGCTCGGCATTACGTTTCTTGAAACCAGCAAACTTATACTAAAAACTAATTTATTGTTCTTAATGGAAAGGCAACAAGACAACCGCTTGTTACTCTCGGGGTCTCCTAGCCGCTCAGGCAAATCATATGGTCTAAAAATGCATTTTTCCATGGATAACATGACATCATCGCGCCAAGTGCGTGTACTTTCAGTCAATTAGTGCGCATATATACAGCCCGGCCCCCCGGCCAAAATGTTTAATTAATTGGAATTTTGAAGAATTTATCTGAATGTGCATGAACTATTTTCTGTTCAAAATTGTCAGAAATGTCACATGTTAAATGTTTCAATATTAACTGTCAGTTTACTGTACTGTACCAACTGTACTACTTTATGAGTACGTATTTTCTATTGTTTCGTTGAAAATAAAACTGCAAAGTCCATTTGGCTGTCATCTGTTTTAATTATGAGACACAATTGTAAAAAAGTAGTTTTATACTTGTGAGTGTTGATGACGCAGCTTTGCAATAGTTGATATTCTAGTTTCAAGCATGTTTTACTCCATATAGGTCATCAAATCTCAGCAACAAGCTGTAATATCTTACTGAGATCATTTAGGACCAAAACCCTTAAAAGAAGTAAAACACTCTAACATAAAATCTGCTTAGTGAGAAAAATGATCTTATCAGACAGAAAAGAAGCAAATATCACCCTTATTTGAGATATTTCATCTTACTTACCGTATTTTTCGGAGTATAAGGCGCACCGGAGTATAAGTCGCACCGGCCGAAAATGCATAATAAAGAAGGAAAAAAACATATATAAGTCGCACTGGAGTATAAGTCGCATTTTTGGGGGAAATTTATTTGATAAAAGCCAACACCAAGAAGAGACATTTGAAAGGCAATTTAAAATAAATAAATTTTACTTAGATTTCAGTTTTTGCAGTGTAGGGAATATGAAAATATATGAATAAAGTTACCACATATAATTGTAACCTTAAATGCAATGGGAACTCCAAAAGTTAACACAATCCATTCCATTTAACCTCGGATTTGTTCATCTTTATAAACAATGTTCCCATATGTAATAGTTGGAATAGACAATAATCTGTGCACATTGTCATTGTAAAAAGTCATATTATCAGGACATGTAATGTTTAAATAACACTTTTAGCCGACATAGAAGTGTAAACATGAGTTAAAGAGGCTTTTTGCAACCTTTGCGCAGGGATTTGCTGAACATGAAGTTTGTGCGTCTTTAATTTTATTCCCCCACAAAATTGGTGTTCAATTCGTACATTTCTGTTTTGCCATGACAACCCTGGATCCCCTATTTTAGATATTAGCGGACCAGCGAAGACACGCCTGATGTGATGCTGATGTTTTTAAAAATGGGACCCATTACCTGCCTGCTTGGCACTCAGCATCAAGGGTTGGAATTGGGGGTTAAATCACCAAAATGATTCCCGAGTGCGGCCACCACTGCTGCTCACCGCTCCCCTCACCTCCCAGGGGGTGGAACAAGGGGCTGGGTCAAATGCAGAGAGTAATTTCACCATAACCTAGTGTGTGTGTGTGTGTGACTATCAGTGGTACTTTCATTTTAACTTTAACATTTGCTCAAAATTGTTGAATTGCGTGGCCTTGAGTAAGTTGCACTTTGTAACTGCATGGGGAGCTTAGGTGCAGTTTTAAGAGTAGAGGTCTATCACTTATCCATTAGTCATTGTCAGAAACACGTTGCTACAGTAGGAAGGGGATTCATGTGGCCCAAATCATTACCTAATACATGAAACGTAACAAATTGGGGGAGTCCACTATCCATGTTGGCCGCCAGATGGCAGTAGAGTGTTGAATATCTTAAAATGTGTGTTATGGCAATTCCAACTTTGACCACAGCGTCAGTTGCTATGTAGAGCGGTGCTTTCTATCATTTTCAGCAGACTTCATTGCAAAAAAATGTAACCTGTTATATACGCGTGGCCCCGTGATGCCGGAGGCAGTCTTTCCAAGATGCAGAGGAACGTCAAGAGGCAGTTTGTAGGTAAGAACAATGATTTATTCTTAAATGCAGACAAAAATATATATACGGACAACAAGAACGGCTTAGCCAAAAGGATGCTAGTTAAAAACACGGACTAGGAGCAGGAACAAGAACGTAACTTGTTGCATGTAAGCGAACAAAAGCACCAGGCCGAGTGAGGTGAGAGGACGGAATAAATAGCTCTCTGATTAGTGCCCAGGAGGAGGTGAGCGTCCCGAACACTAATCAGAGGCAGGTGAAAACAATCTGACAAAGCTTAACCTATTCTTACTATAACAATCTACAAGGTTAATATAGGTTGCTTCTCTTTCTTCCCCTTCATTTTTCTGCTTTCTTTTGTATCTCTAGTTATCATTACGTATATGTATTGTTGCATTTGAACAACTGTGTTGTTGATAAGAGGTAAATTATGGGTATTGTTCATTATCAATAGCGCTATTTCTATTGGTATTTGTATTGCTCCATTTGTAGTGTAATAATGCTCATTGTCATTTCTGTATTATTATTTTTTTCGCTAAGGCGAAAAAAATAGGCCATTTTAGAGTGTCCGCCCTGAGATGGGTAGGTTGTGAGTTCAAACCGAGTCATACCAAAGACTATAAAAATGGGACCCATTACCTCCCTCCTTGGCACTCAGCATGAAGGGTTGGAATTGGGGGTTAAATCTTCTAAGCCTTCTCTGTTGCGGGTCCCAAACTCTGGAACCATCTCCCTCTCCATGTGAGACAGGCCCCTTCTTTGGCTATTTTTAACACCCTTTTTAAAACCCATTTTTATTCACTGGCTTTTAACCCAGCATGAGACTTTAAACTGTTTTTAACTGTTTGGACTTTTTTGTAACTTTTTGACTGCTTTTTATCCAACAAATTGATTTTAGGGTAATTTGTATTTGCTTTTTCAATGTGTATTTTACTTCTGTTTTAAATGTTTGTTTGTTTTTGTCTGTTCTTTGCCTCTATTTCTTTGTGGTGTATAGCCCCTTTGTTTTTCAATTGTGGTTGTTTTTAAAGGGCTTTATAAATAAAGTTGGTATGGTATGGTAAATCAGCAAAAATGATTCCCGGGCGTGGCCACTGCTGCTGCTCACTGCTCCCCTCACCTCCCGGGGGGGTGAACAAGAGAATGGGTCAAATTCAGAGGACAATCTCACCACACCTTGTGTGTGTGTGACAATCATTGGTACTTTAACTTGAACTTTTAACTAACTGCTTCTTAGCTATCACTTTTACCATCATATTTGCTGATGTTGCTCTATTGTTGTTATTGTTGTGTTTGCTGTTGTTTTTTTTGTCTCTCTGTCTTATCCCCCTCTTGTCCCCACACTTTCCCCCTCTGTCTTCCTTTTTGTCTCTTTCTATCCCCTCCTGCTCCGGCCCGGCTGCACCAATTGATAATATACCGTATTTTTCGGATTATAAATCGCA
>NC_084737.1:76218047-76243047 GCF_033978785.1 Entelurus aequoreus
TCTAGAGATTTAAAACTTGAATAATATCCATCCATCCATCCATCCATCCATCTTCTTCCGCTTATCTGAGGTCGGGTCGCGGGGGCAGCAGCTTAAGCAGGGAAGCCCAGACTTCCCTCTCCCCAGCCACTTCGTCCAGCTCCTCCCGGGGGATCCCGAGGCGTTCCCAGGCCAGCCGGGAGACATAGTCTTCCCAACGTGTCCTGGGTCTTCCCCGTGGCCTCCTACCGGTCGGACGTGCCCTAAACACCTCCCTAGGGAGGCGTTCGGGTGGCATCCTGACCAGATGCCCGAACCACCTCATCTGGCTCCTCTCGATGTGGAGGAGCAGCGGCTTTACTTTGAGCTCCCCCCGGATGGCAGAGCTTCTCACCCTATCTCTAAGGGAGAGACCCGCCACCCGGCGGAGGAAACTCATTTCGGCCGCTTGTACCCGTGATCTTGTCCTTTCGGTCATAACCCAAAGCTCATGACCATAGGTGAGGATGGGAACGTAGATCGACCGGTAAATTGAGAGCTTTGCCTTCCGGCTCAGCTCCTTCTTCACCACAACGGATCGATACAGCGTCCGCATTACTGAAGACGCCGCACCGATCCGCCTGTTGATCTCACGATCCACTCTTCCCTCACTCGTGAACAAGACTCCGAGGTACTTAAACTCCTCCACTTGGGGCAGGGTCTCCTCCGCAACCCGGAGATGGCACTCCACCCTTTTCCGGGCGAGAACCATGGACTCGGACTTGGAGGTGCTGATTCTCATCCCAGTCGCTTCACACTCAGCTGCGAACCGATCCAGCGAGAGCTGAAGATCCTGGCCAGATGAAGCCATCAGGACCACATCATCTGCAAAAAGCAGAGACCTAATCCTGCAGCCACCAAACCGGATGCCCTCAACGCCTTGACTGCGCCTAGAAATTCTGTCCATAAAAGTTATGAACAGAATCGGTGACAAAGGGCAGCCTTGGCGGAGTCCAACCCTCACTGGAAACGTGTCCGACTTACTGCCGGCAATGCGGACCAAACTCTGACACTGATCATACAGGGAGCGGACCGCCACAATCAGACAGTCCGATACCCCATACTCTCTGAGCACTCCCCACAGGACTTCACCGAGGGACACGGTCGAATGCCTTCTCCAAGTCCACAAAACACATGTAGACTGGTTGGGCAAACTCCCATGCACCCTCAAGGACCCTGCCGAGAGTATAGAGCTGGTCCACAGTTCCACGACCAGGACGAAAACCACACTGTTCCTCCTGAATCCGAGGTTCGACTATCCGGCGTAGCCTCCTCTCCAGCACACCTGAATAGACCTTACCGGGAAGGCTGAGGAGTGTGATCCCACTATAGTTAGAACACACCCTCCGGTTCCCCTTCTTAAAGAGAGGAACCACCACCCCGGTCTGCCAATCCAGAGGTACCACCCCCGATGTCCACGCGATGCTGCAGAGTCTTGTCAACCAAGACAGCCCCACAGCATCCAGAGCCTTAAGGAACTCCGGGCGGATCTCATCCACCCCGGGGCCTTGCCACCGAGGAGCTTGAATAATAATACAAATAATAATACTGAATAAGGACACATTTTTAATATTTTTTTGACCAAAACCATTTGGGGTCTCCGGGATCACGCCTGAGTGGAGGCCTAAATCTATATTTTTTATACATGTATTGGTTTTTAAAATAAAAAAATATCAAAATGGCCCCCGCTTGCTTTGATTTTTCAGTGTGCGGCCCTCAGTGGAAAAAGATTGGACACCCCTGGTTTACTCTGAAATAGTTTCTGTTCCCAACATGGTGTCAACGATGCTATGACTTGACATGTTAGCTCTCATCTCTTCGCTAGATTTTGTCATTTTGGGCTGATCGTGTGACAGTTATGAAGACATCCATGCCAACCTGGTTAGTTGTGGCTCTCTAATGGGGCAATATGGTTAATATAGAACCATTAAAGGACGAAATCGGTATTGTAATCGGATTCATTATTAAACCATTTGTTTTATCGGTCAAATAGTGCTTCATCATATCGCATCCTTTGCGGGCTTTACCGCCTGATTCCATCCATCACCAAAACAATACTGTGCACAAAAGAAATGAAGTGAAAGGGCCCACAGTGAGTCATGAGGGTTTTGCGTCTCCATGGTTATATTATGGATGAGAGATATTTAAACAGAAGTAATGTCCTCCCAACAGCAATTCGGGGGAATAGAACTCAAACAATTGCACTGTGCTGAGTGGGAAGGCGGTAAAGGCTGATGGATGATGAAGGCGATGATTTGGGAAGGCAGACACCTCAGCCATTAATCTACACAACTGTGTTCATGGCAACCCTGGGCGTCTATTATTCCTTTAGCAGGCGCCCGTTATCAGTTTGTTGTTGTATTCTGCCTCTGAAACAGTTGGAGGATGCCACCTCTCCAAAACACAACAATACCATTTGCTATGAATTCCATATGCCATTTACAATATAATGTGAAAGCATCCTTGAAGGCAGGGGTGTCCAAACTTTTTCCACTGAGGGCCACACTCTGAAAAATCAAAGCAAGCGGGGGCCATTTTGATATTTTTTATTTTAAAAACCAATACAATATATTTAAAAAATATATACATTTAGGCCTCCACTCAGGCTTGATCCCGGGGACCCCAAAGGGTTTTGGTCAAAAAAATATTAAAAATGTGTCATTATTCAGTATTATTATTTTTATTATTATTCAAGTTTTAAATCTCTAGATCAACATTAGGTCTATCTGTCAATATAATGGTTTTAAAGATTTAAGATTTATGCTCTTGTTGTCAAAGAAAACCCTGTTTTTTTATGGAAAAAACACAAAATATGCAATATTTTCACACAATAACATTTTTAAGTGGAATATTTGAGATTATATAATAATTGGAGTCTTAAAAAGGTCAATAACTCATAACAACATTGATTTTCATTCTTTATTTATTTATTTTTCACAATGAAACTGAAAAAAAAGTCCCACTAAAATTATTGAAGATCCTAAAGGGTCCTGCTTAGTAAAGTTTTTAAAAATAAATCATACTTTTTTTTAACTTTTAACACAATAGTCTCGAGATGTACTTCAGATCTCTCCGTCAATTATACGTTTTACTGTTGTTTATGTTTTTGTTTGTTCATTTTAGGCCCTTCTTTTAAAAAAAACAACAAAAAAAAACAACTTTGTTTTTTAAATGGCAAACACAAAATATGCAACACTTTCCCCAAAAATATCTCAAAGGGGAATATTTAATGTGAAGTAATTGGAGCCTTGAATAGGTTGATAATTCACAATAACGTTGATTTTGATTCATTATTATTTTATAAAGAAAGAAACAGCCTGCATGGCAGCGTTGTGTTATTAGAGTCAACATTGCAACATTTTCTTGTTAAATTTCACCAGTTTTCTCTTTTATAACAACTTTTTGTTTTTTTATTTTTTTTAATCGTATTTTTAGAATGTGCCGGGGGGCCGTTTAAAAAATGACCTGCGGGCCGCAAATGGCCCCCGGGCCGCACTTTGGACACCCCTGGAGTAAGGCTGTTTTTTTTTTCTTTTTCGCACTGGAATTATTCATAATTATTCATTTTTGAGCAATGACACTTAAAAACAAATCACACTAAAATGATTGGGGATCCAAATAATTATAGTGTTAAAATAAATATATATATATTTTTTTTACTGTTTGCTTTTAACACAATAATCTCGAGATCAACTTCAAATCTATCCGTCAATTATACGTTTTATTGTTGTTTATGTTTTTCGTTTGTTCGTTTTAGGCCCTTCTTTATAAAAAACAGCTCAGTTTTTTATATGGCAAACACAAAATATGCAACATTTTCCCCCAAAATATCTCAGATGTGACGTAATTGGAGCCTTGATAGGTCAATAATTCATAATGACATTGATTTTGATTCATTATTATTTTTTAAAGAAAGAAACAGCCTGCATGGCAGCGTTGTGTTATTAGAATCAACATTGCAACATTTTCTTGTTAAATTTCACCAGTTTTCTCTTTTATACCACTTTTTATGTTTTTTATTTTTTTTAATCGTATTTTTAGAATGTGCCGGGGGGGCCGTTAAAAAAATGACCTGCGGGCCGCAAATGGCCCCGGGCCGCACTTTGGACACCCTGGAGTAAGGCTTTTTTTTTTTTCTTTTTCGCACTGGAATTATTCATAATTATTCATTTTTGAGCAATGACACTTCAAAACAAATCACACAAAAATGATTGGGGATCCAAATAATTATAGTGTTAAAAATAAATATATATATTTTTTTTACTGTTTGCTTTTAACACAATAATCTCGAGATCAACTTCAGATCTATCCGTCAATTATACGTTTTATTGTTGTTTATGTTTTTCGTTTGTTCGTTTTAGGCCCTTCTTTATAAAAAACAGCTCAGTTTTTTATATGGCAAACACAAAATATGCAACATTTTCCCCAAAATATCTCAGATGTGACGTAATTGGAGCCTTGGATAGGTCAATAATTCATAATGACATTGATTTTGATTCATTATTATTTTTCAAAGAAAGAAACAGCCTGCATGGCAGCTTTGTGTTATTAGAGTCAACATTGCAACATTTTCTTGTTAAATTTCACCAGTTTTCTCTTTTATACCACTTTTATGTTTTTTTATTTTTTTTAATCGTATTTTTAGAATGTGCCGGGGGGGCCGTTAAAAAAATGACCTGCGGGCCGCAAATGGCCCCGGGCCGCACTTTGGACACCCCTGGAGTAAGGCTTTTTTTTTTCTTTTTCGCACTGGAATTATTCATAATTATTCATTTTTGAGCAATGACACTTAAAAACAAATCACACTAAAATGATTGGGGATCCAAATAATTATAGTGTTAAAAAATAAATTATATATTTTTTTTTTTACTGTTTGCTTTCAACACAATAATCTCGAGATCAACTCCAGATCTATCCGTCAATTATACGTTTTACTGTTGTTTATGTTTTTCGTTTGTTCGTTTTAGGCCCTTCTTTATAAAAAACAGCTCAGTTTTTTATATGGCAAACACAAAATATGCAACATTTTCCCCAAAAATATCTCAAATGTGACGTAATTGGAGCCTTGAATAGGTCAATAATTCATAATGACATTGATTTTGATTCATTATTATTTTTTAACCCTGTAAGACCCAAATATAGAAAAACCTAAAAAAAAATTGACCTTTCAGATGTTGTAGGAGGCATTTGATGCAGAAATTGAAGAGGTAAAAAAACAAAAATGTTTATGTATGTTTTTAGAGAAATGTTGTAATATTGCAACCTTGGGCTTTGATGGGAGCAGAATTTCTGTATTTGTACTCACGTTGTCTGAACAATTAAGGGTTAATTTGCAGGGTTGATTGCTTTCTTAGCCCCATAACAGTATATACCATTAATAATAATCACACATTAGTTATATTTTTATGAAGTCATTTATTACAAATATAAAAAACATGAAACAAGATAAAACTCTTTATAACAACAACAATTATATAACAAGCTCTAAATGAAATTGGATGCATCTGTTCCACAATAACTACATATGTACATGCTCTAGACATTGTAATAACAACCAAAAAAAACATAAAAGACATTTTAATTGCTTGAATCTGATGAATCCAGTCCAATGAAACAAATAGATTTTGTTCGAAGGAAACCTTGAGAGGTTGTGTGAGTTCATGGCCGGAAGGCGTGACTTATAAACAAATGTAGGATCCAATAGCCTTGTGAGACTGAACAATAGAACCCAATGACTATGTAAATGTGGTAAAAAAAAAAAATATATATAACAGATTGTTTTTTACGATGGTTAAAGGTAACGTTGTCATTTTACAACAAGGGTGTTACAGGGTTAAAGAAAGAAACAGCCTGCATGGCAGCTTTGTGTTATTAGAGTCAACATTGCGACATTTTCTTGTTACATTTCACCTGCTTGCTCTTTTATACCACTTATCATGTTTTTAATTTTTTTTTTCCAATCGTATTTTTAAAATGTGCTGTGGGGCCGTTAAAAATGGCCCCCGGCCGCACTTTGGACACCCCCGCTTTAAGGGGTGTCCAAAACGTCTTTGCAAACCATTAAGCGACTTCGCCATCATTTGAGCAGATCATTTGAGCATGTCTGGATGAGCCAAGGTTAGGAAGCTAATGGACTTAAAACATTATTACTCCTTCTGTCGGCTCTAAATTGCATTAAGTGTTCTCCATACAACCAACAAGCCTATTGACATTGTTCTATCGATTAAGTGCTGTTCAAAAAGCTTTCATTGTCTCCACGCCCTCAAATGAGGCTGTATGGTATGATCAATCATAATTCTCTGCTCACTCTGGAGTGCATATTTGCCTCAGACAATGACACCAAACTGTCAGCTGGGCTACAACAAATGATGGCATAAGACTGTTTGTGGGATTGATGGTGTTCAAAATGTTTCGGAATTTAATTTATCCTGCGACTGGTCAAACTATTATAGGATCCGTAATGATGCGTTACCACCTCCAGGAACGCAAAATGCAGTCCTTGCGTGTATTACTTTGCTCTACTGCGGAAATGTCATGGATTACTCGGCCAGACATGAAGCGTCAATCAGTGTCAGTCGGCTTTCTACGTTTACAATTCTCTGCTCATTCTCCGGTGATAATTAATCCTGCCAGGCTTGTGATCATGTATCGATCCTGCTTTAGGTCTTCTAAGCCAAGGTTTTCCCCTCTAGCATGTTCAATTTGGCTCCATCATCATTTCAAGTAAAAGCTGATATATGAAAGGTTTTCACATCTGAGGATACAGTATGTCTTTAACTGATTTTTTTTTACTATTAACTTTGTCCTTTTTCAGTTTTTTATTGGTGTAGTAGCTTTGTCTAACGCAGGGGTCGGCAACCCAAAATGTTGAAAGAGCCATATTGGACCAAAAATACAAAAACAAATCTGTCTGGAGCCGCAAAAAATTAAAAGCCATAGTACATACAGATAGTGTGTCATGAGATATAAATTGAATTAAGATGCCTTAAAGGAAACTAAATGACCTCAAATATAGCTACAAATGAGGCATAATGATGCAATATGTACATATAGCTCACCTAAATAGCATGTTAGCATCGATTAGCTTGCAGTCATGCAGTGACCAAATATGTCCGATTAGCACTCCACACAAGTCAATAACATCAACCAAACTCACCTTTGTGCATTCATGCACAACGTTAAAAGTTTGGTGGACAAAATGAGACAGAAAAAGAAAGTCCTAGAAAGTCGGAGAAAGTTCTACATGTAAACAAACTACGGTGAGTTGAAAGACCGCCAAAATTAGTAGGACAAAACGGCGCTCGCCAAATACTTGAATCAGTGAAGCATGTTTAATATAAACAATGTGCTTTATAACAATTAGGGAGATTTGTGTCATGTTTGTCCTCCTACAGAAACCATATTAAAACAAAAATATTTTTTTTTCCCCTCATCTTTTTCCATTTTTCATACATTTCTGAAAAAGCTCCAGAGAGCCACTAGGGCGGCGCTAAAGAGCCGCATGCGGCTCTAGAGCCGCGGGTTGCCGACCCCTGGTCTAACGTATAATAATGTGTTGTGTCCTTTGTCATAAGTGTATATCGTTGCTTTCTGAAGAAAATCCTGTATCTCCGATTTACGACGGTTTGTATGGTTTATTATAATTATATTATTGACGACTGTAAAAAACAGATGTATGTTTCCGAGTACGTACTTCTTGCTTGGTCGACACCCTCTCAGTCCATGGTGATGTAAAACTGGTGTTGCAGCAGTTGAACAGTTTATTGTTGTTTCCGAACATTCTATCCCATACTTGCCAACCCTCCCGTTTTTACCGGGAGACTCCCGGTATTCAGCGCCTCTCCCGATAACCTCCCGGCAGAAATTTTCTCCCGACAAACTCCCGGTATTCGGTATTGAGCTGGAGGCCACGCCCCCTCCAGCTCAATGCGGACCTGAGTGGGGACAGCCTGTTCTCACGTCCAGCTTTCCCACAATATAAACAGCTGTCCTGCCCAATGACGTCATAACTGTAGAATGATCGAGGGCGAATTCTTGGTTTCTTATGTGGGTTTATTGTTAGGCAGTTTCATTAACGTCCTCCCAGCGCGGTAACAACACACAACAGCAGCAGTCACGTTTAGTCTACCGTAAAGCGGTTCGTCTGCCGTAAATAGCAATGTTGTGACACTCTTAAACAGGACAATACTGCCATCTACTGGATAGCCTCCAGAACAATGACATTCAAGTATTTCTTTTATTTATATGTATAATAAAATTAATATATATATATATATATATATATATATATATATATATTTATATATATATATATATATATATATATATATATATATATATATATATATATATATTATATATATAGCTAGAATTCACTGAAAGTCAAGTATTTCATATATATATATATATATATATATATATATATATATATATATATATATATATATATATATATATATATATATATATATATATATGTCTTAATTACATTATCCAAAAAAAAAAAAAATAGTGCTCGATACAGTGGTAGAGCACTATTTTATATATATATATATATATATATATATATATATATATATATATATATATATATATATATATATGAAATACTTGAGTTGGTGAATTCTAGCTTAAATATATTCTCCTCTTAACCACGCCCCCCACCCCCCCACCTCCCGGTATCGGAGGTCTCAAGGTTGGCAAGTATGTTCTATCCAACTTCCTTTCACCTCGTGTTGACAGTTTAGGTCTTTATCCAAACCTCGGCAGAGGAACGAAACATCCAAAAAAACAACCAGAATTTTTGGAACGGATAATCTTGGGATCTGCCGTTGAAATGGATGGATAGAAGTTTATTGTCATTGCTCTTAAAAAGTACAACAAAATTAAAGGCCTACTGAAATGCGATTTTCTTATTTAAACGGGGATAGCAGGTCCATTCTATGTGTCATACTTGATCATTTCGCGATATTGCCATATTTTTGCTGAAAGGATTTAGTAGAGAACATCGACGATAAAGTTCGCAACTTTTGGTCGCTGATAAAAAAGCCTTGCCTGTACCGGAAGTAGCGTGACGTCACAGGTGGTGGAGCTCCTCACATCTGCACATTGTTTACAATTATGGCCACCAGCAGCGAGAGCGATTCGGACCGAGAAAGCGACGATTATCCCATTAATTTGAGCGAGGATGAAAGATTTGTGGATGAGGAAAGTGAGAGTGAAGGACTAGAGGGCAGTGGAAGCGATTCAGATAGGGAAGATGTTGTGAGAGGCGGGTGGGACCTGATATTCAGCTGGGAATGACTAAAACAGTAAATAAACACAAGACATATATATACTCTATTAGCCACAACACAACCAGGCTTATATTTAATATGCCACAAATTAATCCCGCATAACAAACACCTCCCCCCTCCCGTCCATATAACCCGCCAATACAAATCAAACACCCGCACAACACACTCAATCCCACAGCCCAAAGTACCGTTCACCTCCGTAAAGTTCATACAGCACATATATTTTTCCCCAAAGTTACGTACGTGACATGCACATAGCGGCACGCACGTACGGGCAAGCGATCAAATGTTTGGAAGCCGCAGCTGCATACTCACGGTAGCGCGTATCCAACTCAAAGTCCTCCTGGTAAGAGTCTCTCTTGTCCCAGTTCTCCACAGGCCAATGGTAAAGCTTGACTGTCATCTTTCGGGACTGTAAACAATGAAACACCGGCTACATGTTTGTGTTGCTGCAGCCGGCCGCTAATACACCGCTTCCCACCTACAGCTTTCTTCTTTGCTGTCTCCATTGTTCATTAAACAAATTGCAAAAGATTCACCAAAACAGATGTCCAGAATACTGTGGAATTTTGCGATGAAAACAGACTACTTAATAGCTGGCCACAATGGTGTCCCAAAATGTCCGCTACTTTCCGTGACGTCACGCGCAAACGTCATCATACCGAGACGTTTTCAGCAGGATAATTTGCGGGAAATTTAAAATGGCACTTTACTAATCTAACCCGGCCGTATTGGCATGTGTTGCAATGTTAAGATTTCATCATTGATATATAAACTATCAGACTGCGTGGTCGGTAGTAGTGGCTTTCAGTAGGCCTTTAAATTTTCAGTACAAACCCGTCCAAGAACAGACATACAGTTGCAGAACAAAGATTTGGTCTCCACGGGGGTGGCCCCCTGTAAAAAAGGTAGGAATGTGGTACGCATGGGGGGAAGAAGACGAGAGAAAAAAACAAGTCCCAAACTAAACTGCTATGGGGCGGGGGCTTAGTTTGGGACCAGTAAAAAACTTGAGCAAAACACATATATCCATAGTCCATAGTGGATCTAACATAATAGTGTGAGAGTCCTGTCCATAGTGGATCTAACATAATAGTGTAAGAGTCCAGTCCATAGTGGATCTAGCATAATAATGTGAGAGTCCAGTCCATAGTGGATCTAGCATAATAGTGTGAGAGTCCTGTCCATAGTGGATCTAACAAAATAGTGAGAGTCCAGTCCATAGTGGATCTAACATAATAGTGTGAGAGTCCTGTCCATAGTGGATCTAACATAATAGTGTAAGAGTCCAGTCCATAGTGGATCTAGCATAATAGTGTGAGAGTCCAGTCCATAGTGGATCTAGCATAATAGTGTGAGTCCTGTCCATAGTGGATCTAACATAATAGTGAGAGTCCAGTCCATAGTGGATCTAACATAATAGTGTGAGAGTACAGTCCATAGTGGATCTAACATAATAGTGTGAGTCCAGTCCATAGTGGATCTAACATAATAGTGTGAGAGTCCAGTCCATAGTGGATCTAACATAATAGTGTGAGAGTCCAGTCCATAGTGGATCTAACATAATAGTGTGAGATAGGGCTGAACGATTTCAGGAAAAAATCTGATCACGATTTTTCTGACAGAAATTGCGATTTCGATTTTGACTCACGATTTCTTTTCAAATCAAGCTTCAGTAACAGTAACAGATTTAAAACATGACAAAAAATGATATACCATGAAAACATTAAATGCTATGTAATGCAAGGATGAATACTAAAAGGTAAGAATTGCTTCAAACATGTATTTATTAAGAAACATGCATGTACATTCTCCAAAGTTCTTGACCAACAGCAGTTATTAAAACTAAAGAACTAAAACCAGTACAAAAACCTTAATTATGTTAAGATAAATAAAAAAGTTTAAGTTAAATAAAATACAAAACAATTCCAACACAAAAAGCAATGCTTAATATATAATAAGAAAAACAAAATTCAACAACTTCAATAAAGGAAAAAAAGGATCCTGACCTTATGTAAACAGTCTTATACTCAAGTAGGTAGGTCAGTCTTTTATGGCTCAAGAGAGCTAGCCTATCAACATCTATAGCAGCAATTCAAGTACTTTATTCAACCCTGGAAGAAACCTGAACAATATTTTAAAGTGAAATTGAAAAGTAATGGTAATAAAGAAAATACTATTACAAAAACAAAATGACCCAACCTCTGCCCTTCTGAAAAATATGTCAGACATTAAAATAGGTGGGTCATTCATTTACCGCTTAGCAGTACCCAAATATTGCACATCTATTCTGTTAACAATAGAACATAATATTCCTGAAAACTAGCATTTATCTTTTTTTTTTTTACAAAAACTGACACCACAAGTCAGGGTAAAGTGCAGAACAAACACAATCTAAAAAGTACTTTAACAATAATACTTGCTTCCCTGACATCTCTACATCACTCTTCACAGATTTTTGGTCAAGAAAACTAGCATGTCAACCTTTGATGGTTTAAGACATGAGCGCTGACATGTGACAACATTGTCTGCGGCTGCTCTTCTCATAAGGAGTTATACTGGCAAACGACGCTGTAATTGTGGTATGTTTGCTACAATGGGCTGAATCGCTCGGGGTTGACTTTTCACCGGACTTTTTGGTCATACATTCGTCGTGTAACTGCCGGTGGTGATTTTTCAAGTGCCGGAATAAATTAGTCGTGTTGCCTTGGGATGTGGCGACTTTGGCCCGACAAGTTTTACAAAGTACCTGTTTCTGATGCACATCTGAAGTTTCGAAACCGAAGTAGTCCCAAATGACAGACGTGCTGCTCTTCTTCTGTATTAAAACTAAATCCTCCTCCACTTCTGACCCGGCGGCAGCAGCCATTTCCTCCAGGACGTTTGTTTCTTCACCAAAGTTGTTAGTGGGCGTGTACGCGGTAGCCTCGTCAATGGCCGCCTCTGATTGGTTAGCGTGACGGCATGCCCTGCTCACAAGTAGTTTACCACTTCTGATTGGTGAGTTTGACAAGGCATGAGAGTAGCACGAGCAGGCTGCATATACACAACAGACATGTCAGCCAGGAGAGCTAAATAACGTTCGTCTAAAACCGAAGCCTTCACGATCTCAAGATTGAGACTTCTGAAATCGCAATTTCGATCTGAAAACGATAAATCGTTCAGCCCTAGTGTGAGAGTCCAGTCCATAGTGGATCTAACATAATAGTGTGAGAGTCCAGTCAATAGTGGATCTAACATAATAGTGTGAGAGTCCAGTCAATAGTGGATCTAACATAATAGTGTGAGAGTCCAGTCCATAGTGGATCTAACATAATAGTGTGAGAGTCCAGTCAATAGTGGATCTAACATAATAGTGTGAGAGTCCAGTCAATAGTGGATCTAACATAATAGTGTGAGAGTCCAGTCCATAGTGGATCTAGCATAATAGTGTGAGTCCTGTCCATAGTGGATCTAACATAATAGTGAGAGTCCAGTCCATAGTGGATCTAACATAATAGTGTGAGAGTACAGTCCATAGTGGATCTAACATAATAGTGTGAGTCCAGTCCATAGTGGATCTAACATAATAGTGTGAGAGTCCAGTCCATAGTGGATCTAACATAATAGTGTGAGAGTCCAGTCCATAGTGGATCTAACATAATAGTGTGAGAGTCCAGTCCATAGTGGATCTAACATAATAGTGTGAGAGTCCAGTCAATAGTGGATCTAACATAATAGTGTGAGAGTCCAGTCCATAGTGGATCTAGCATAATAGTGTGAGAGTCCAGTCCATAGTGGATCTAACATAATAGTGTGAGAGTCCTGTCCATAGTGGATCTAGCATAATAGTGTGAGAGTCCAGTCCATAGTGGATCTAACATAATAGTGTGAGATTCCAGTCCATAGTGGATCTAACATAATAGTGTAAGAGTCCAGTCCATAGTGGATCTAGCATATTAGTGTGAGAGTCCAGTCCATAGTGGATCTAACATAATAGTGTGAGAGTCCAGTCCATAGTGGATCTAACATAATAGTGTGAGAGTCCAGTCCATAGTGGATCTAACATAATAGTGTAAGAGTCCAGTCCATAGTGGATCTAGCATATTAGTGTGAGAGTCCAGTCCATAGTGGATCTAACATAATAGTGTGAGAGTACAGTCCATAGTGGATCTAGCATAATAGTGTGAGAGTCCAGTCCATAGTGGATCTAACATAATAGTGTGAGAGTACAGTCCATAGTGGATCTAACATAATAGTGTGAGAGTCCAGTCCATAGTGGATCTAACATAATAGTGTGAGAGTACAGTCCATAGTGGATCTAACATAATAGTGTGAGAGTCCTGTCCATAGTGGATCTAACATAATAGTGTAAGAGTCCAGTCCATAGTGGATCTAGCATAATAGTGTGAGAGTCCAGTCCATAGTAGATCTAACATAATAGTGTGAGAGTCCAGTCCATAGTGGATCTAGCATAATAGTGTGAGAGTCCAGTCCATAGTGGATCTAACATAATAGTGTGAGAGTCCAGTCCATAGTGGGGCCAGCAGGAGATCATCTTGAGTGGAGACAGGTCAGCAGCGCAGAGATCTCGAAGCAACAACCTTGCCTGGTCGTTCCAGCCAGGGAAAACAATCCAGATTAGAATGTTTGTGTTTGAGCAAACAAAAACTAATTTTAACTTTTTACTCTAATTGTGTATTTCTGGTCCTGAAATTCTTCATAGTTCGCCATGCAGAGCAGACGCCATCTCCAAGATGTTATCCAGTTTGCGATTTAGTCCAACATCACAGAAGTCTGAGTGCCCACAGCTCTGGCCATCCTTCAATCATTTGTGGCAGCTGTGGGGTACTTTGAACGGCTGCCAGCATCTTCCAGTTTGTCGATACACCAGGCAACGTTTACTCCATTCAGCAGATGTCTTATCATGATCCCGAATAGGTAGACATCTTCAACGTCCTCAACTGAAAGGGCCGCCAGGCACGCGGCACCCCACTTCTCCCAAGAGTCCATCCTGTGTCTCGCAACAACCGTTCCGTCAGAACAGGCAGGTTACCCCAAACCCGAGAAGATCTTGTCAATTTCATTGAGGGATCAGTTGATCACTTCCATTGTTTACATTTTGGAGAGCAGTGCAAAAAGAGCCTCTAAGAAAGTTCAAACAAGAAAAATCAATCAATCAATCAATGTTTATTTATACAGCCCTAAATCACGAGTGTCTCAAAAAGGCTGCACAAGCCACAACGGCATCCTCGGTTCAGATCCCACATCAGGGCAAGGAAAAACTCAACCCAGTGGGATGACAATGACAAAACCTTGGAGAGGACCGCAGGTGTGGGTGGCCACACAGGAAGAAGTATAATCTTCATCAAAGCTTGCATGTTTGTGTTGCCCTGCTTCATGATTACTTCAAAACTGATATGGTCAACATTATGAGCAAAATATAAATGTAAAGCAATCACCATTTCCGGACTTTCTCTCTTCCATCTCCTCTTCCACAGACACAGTATCCTGTGTTTCCTCATGTTCTTTCAGAATTTCCTCGAGGGCCTTAAGGAAAACATCAGTAGAAGAGGACGCAAAATCTAATACGAGCTGCTTAAAGGCCTACTGAAAGCCACTACTACCGACCACGCAGTCTGATAGTTTATATATCAATGATGAAATCTTAACATTGCAACACATGCCAATACGACCGGGTTAACTTATAAAGTGCAATTTTAAATTTCCCGCGAAATATCCGGCTGAAAACTTTTCGGTATGATGACGTTTGCGCGTGACGTCACGGGTTGAAGCAGACATTTTGGAATAGCACGGTGGCCAGCTTAAGTCGTCTGTTTTCACCACATAATTCCACAGTATTCTGGACATCTGTGTTGGTGAATCTTTTGCAATTTGTTTAATGAACAATGGAGACTGCAAAGAAGAAAGTTGTAGGTGGGATCGGTGTATTAGCGGCTGGCTGCAGCAACACAACCAGGAGGACTTTGAGGATAGCAGACGCGCTATCCGACGCTAGCCGCCGACCGCATGGATGATCGGGTGAAGTCCTTCATCGCGCCGTCGATCGCTGGAACGCAGGTGAGCACGGGTGTTGATGAGCAGATGAGGGCTGGCGTAGGTGGAGCGCTAATGTTTTTATCATAGCTCTGACGAGGTCCCGTAGCTAAGTTAGCTTCAATGGCGTCGTTAGCAACAGCATTGCTAGGCTTCGACAGGCGGCACAGCATTAACCGTGTGGTTACAGGTCCAGTGTTTGGTTCGGTGTCTCCTGATAGTAGTATTGTTGATCTGCTGTCTATCCTTCCAGTCAGGGGCTTATTTCTTTTGTTTCTATCTGCATTCAAGCACGATGCTATCACGTTAGCTCCGTAGCTAAAGTGCTTCACCGATATATTGTCGTGGAGATAAAAGTCACTGTGAATGTCCATTTTGCGTTCTCGACTCTCATTTTCAAGAGGATATAGTATCCGAGGTGGTTTAAAATACAAATCTGTGATCCACAATAGAAAAAGGAGAAAGTGTGGAATCCAATGAGCCCTTTTACCTAAGTTACGGTCAGAGCGAAAAAAGATACACCCTGGCATCCTGCACTGCACTCTAATCCTTCACTCTCACTTTCCTCATCCACGAATCTTTCATCCTCGCTCAAATTAATGGGGTAATCGTCGCTTTCTCGGTCCGAATCGCTCTCGCTGCTGGTGTAAACAATGGGGAAATGTGAGGAGCCTTTCAACCTGTGACGTCACGCTACTTCCGGTACAGGCAAGGCTTTTTTTTTTATCAGCGGCCAAAAGTTGCAAACTTTATCGTCGATGTTCTCTACTAAATCCTTTAAGCAAAAATATGGCAATATCGCGAAATGATCAAGTATGACACATAGAATGGATCTGCTATCCCCGTTTAAATAAGAAAATCTCATTTCAGTAGGCCTTTAAGGAAAACATCAGTAGAAGAGGACGCAAAATGTAATACTAGCTGCTTAACTTGTTTCTCTCTTTTTAGAGCACTAAGTCTTCTTTTCTTTTTCATGCGTCAAGTGAGTATTTTATGTAAATTTCTGACCATAGCTGTATCTTACTGTTAAACATCTTGGCCTCCAAGTTTTAGTTAGACTCTCGAAACACGTCTTTTCCAGAAAACCTTGTTTGCGCTCCGAAATTCTCCGTTCTATTGTGTACGGATAAAAGATGTGATATATGTGTGAGTTGACCTCCCGTTCCTTTGGTTTTGCAGGCTAATGCTGTTTGCAAAGTACTGTGTCATTGCTCAGTGACAACGGAACACTTGCCCTTTAGAAGGCAATAAAAGTCCCTTTCAGTTTCTTCAGTGACCTTAGAGATTTTGATTGGCCCTTCCAGGTGTGAAACGACCCAAACTTTTGAATATCTAACTCAAAATGGCATTTCTCCCTTACAGGGCACCAAGACGATCCAAGCAGGAGAAGGGCAGTGGACCGCACGCAGTGTCATTCTCACATCATCATTCCTCGGGAAGTCACTTGTGGTTTCACCGGGGGGAGCCTGTCTAGCAGGAATATCCTCCAGCTCAACGGTAAAAGCTCTTTGATTGAAAACGTGTCTGTGTTTATGTCTGAACAAACAGATCTGTTTCACCTGTCAAAAGTACAGTTGTATCCGAGCGCCTCCATATGTGTTCGTCCTCGCAATTAGCTATCGGTGTCTTTCACTGCTGTGCTGCTGGCTGCCTTGATCAAGCCAACCAGATCAATTCCACATTCTGGTTGTTGGCCGCACCGCGGAACCACTCAATTTTCAGTCTAATTGAGCCTGCCGAAGCATCTCTGGTGGCGAGCCACAGCCCTGTCTGTGTGTCTGAGTGTGTGTGTGTGTGTGCATAGTCCAAGCAAACTCACACACTGAGAAAACCACTTTTTTCTCTCACTTAAACAAGCAGAGGCTAGTCAAGTGAAAAGTGTATGGCGCTAAGAGTGTGCTGCGAAAAATGAATGAACCCTAACACAAACTGGAATGGGGCTCAGTGAAGCTCAGACCTCTGCTCAGCCTGACAAGTCACAGTTTGGATTAGCACCAAATTGTACACCTTCACTCCTGCATGAGCCTTAAAGGGGTCATATTAGGATTGTTTTGTAGATTTAAAACACTCCCTTGCAACGTTCCCTCTAAGGTGCGCGCCCGTGCAATTGCGCACTGCTCAAGCGTCCTCTGCGCACGGCAAATGTACGCCACGCACAAAATCAAATAAAAAAATAAGCGCACGGCAATTTTCGACACACGGACACGAGAGAGAAAACAGTTTTCGTCATCATTGTTCAAATATTGTAACGTCTATCGAGACGCTTTGAGGACATGAATTCCATCCATCAGTTTACTGAGCAAAACTCTTTAAAACACATCACCAAAACATTAGTAAAAAAAGAGGATATCTAGCAAAAGTGGTCATTTTCTGCAGTACAAACCAGACCAAAAGCAACTTTGTTATATCAACAGCAGCCGCTCGCTCTTTCTCACTTGCGCCAACACATGCACATATGGCACTTAGCCAGTGATGCGTTTACAGCCACACAAAAAGTCGGACAACTCCAACACCACACATAAAGTGTCATTCCAGGTCGTTACTCTATGATTTACCAATCTAATGTGTGCTTATTCTAGTGTCATTTATTAGGAATCTTAATTTATAAATATTAATCATGAAATGCTGTTAGTATATTAAATAAATACTAATAAAAATATATTTTTTACAAACAGGAAGTTGCAGGAATGTACACATGATCCCCTGCTTACATCTCATTGTGCAACATGTGAATGTTTTAATGGAAACTAAATGCAATGTCTGAAAGGGGTACAAACTATTTCCAAAGCAGGACCTCCACCCAGACAAACAATACAAGTACACAGTTCATGAAAAACAATATTTTTTGTTATTGTCATTGTAAGTGGGCCTAAACACTTATATTAGAAATGAAAATGACTGCTGTCATTTGATTATAATAATAAGAGAATGTTGTCTGTCTATCTGTGTTGGCCCTGCGATGAGGTGGGGACTTGTCCAGTGTGTACACCGCCTTCCGCCCGAATGCAGCTGAGATAGGCTCCAGCACCCCGCGGTAGAAAATGGATGGATGGATGGAGATTGAAGTTGTTATTTAGTCAGGTTTGGGACAGGTGTGCTGCTGGTGTAGCCACAGTGTGCACGTCTGATGTTGCTCACATAGACTCCACTGAATGCTCAGGGAGTTTTTACGTTTGCTCACACACATGAAAAATTAGAGGGAACATTGCTCCCTTGTGGTCTACACAACATTTAACATGACCGTCTCTTTAGGATGCACAGTTTTGTGGGCAGTCTCATTAACGTGCCTTCACTTCGACTGCATCTTCTTCCATGTTGTAGTTTTTAACGCTTCCATATCGAGTGTACTGACAGTTATAGGATTGAACTTGTACGCTACATTGTATTAGAAATGGCAACAGCAGAATATGCATGTGCATGTACAAGCAAGTCTGCTTGTACATGAGGATAGAGAAAAGGAAGGAGCCTATTAACTACAATGGCGGATTTGTGCAAAGATGTTCGGGTAAATTTGTACCATATTTGGAGATGTTCGCTGACATCACAACTGGGGAAAGCTGGGCCAATTCCAAACGTCTTGTTTGGAGGAAGTATGAAGGAAAGCAAGATTGTTTCATAAGAGTCTCCGCAATGTGTCCATGGTTTGATTTCAAATTTTTGGGACTTATGCACACTGCAAAAAGTCAGTGTTCAAAAACAAGAATTTTTTTAAAACTAAAATTAGGGGTATTTTATTTGAACTAAACAAAATTATCTGCCAATAGAACAAGAAAATTTGGCTTGTCAAGACTTTCCAAAACAAGTACAATTAGCTAACCTCAATGAACCCAAAAATACCTTAAAATAAGTATTTTCTCACTAATAGCAACTGTACTACTATATGAGTACGTATTTTCTCTCTTTTCATTAAAAAATAAAACAGCAAAGTACATTTGGCTGTCATCTGTTTTAATTATGAGACACAATTGTGTCAAAGTCATGATTTTTTTTTTTTACATGCTTAAAATAAGAAATTCTTACTTTGAAAAAGCTTTTTTCTACTTGTGAGTGTTGATGACACAGCTTTGCAACAGTTGCTATTCTAGTTTCAAGCATGTTTTACTCAATATAGGTCATAAAATCTCAGCAACAAGCTGTAATATCTTACTGAGATCATTTAGGACCAAAACACTTAAAGGCCTACTGAAAGCCACTACTACCGACCACACAGTCTGATAGTTTATATATCAATGATGAAATCTTAACATTGCAACACATGCAAATACGGCCGGGTTAGATTACTAAAGTGCAATTTTAAATTTCCCGCGAAATATCCTGCTGAAAACGTCTCGGTATGATGACGTTTGCGCGTGACGTCACGGATTGTAGCGGACATTTTGGGACAGCATTGTGGCCAGCTATTAAGTCGTCTGTTTTCATCGCAAAATTCCACAGTATTCTGGACATCTGTGTTGGTGAATCTTTTGCAATTTGTTTAATGAACAATGGAGATAGCAAAGAAGAAAGCTGTAGGTGGGAAGCGGTGTATTAGCGGCCGGCTGCAGCAACACAAACACTGTTTCATTGTTTACATTCCCGAACGATGACAGGCAAGCTTTACCATTGGCCTGTGGAGATGGGACAACGGAGACTCTTACCAGGAGGACTTTGAGTTGGATACGCGCTGCCGTGAGTATGCAGCTGCGGCTTCCAAACATGTGATCGCTTGCCTGTATGTGCGTGCCGCTATGTGCATGTCACGTACGTAACTTTGGGGAAATATATGTGCTGTATGAACTTTGGGGAGGTGAACGGTACTTTGGGCTGTGGGATTGAGTGTGTTGTGCGGGTGTTTGATTTGTATTGGCGGGTTATATGGACGGGAGGGTGGAGGTGTTTGTTATGCGGGATTAATTTGTGGCATATTAAATATAAGCCTGGTTGTGTTGTGGCTAATAGAGTATATATATGTCTTGTGTTTATTTACTGTTTTAGTCATTCCCAGCTGAATATCAGGTCCCACCCGCCTCTCACAGCATCTTCCCTATCTGAATCGCTTCCACTGCCCTCTAGTCCTCCACTCTCACTTTCCTCATCCACGAATCTTTCATCCTCGCTCAACTTAATGGGGAAATCGTCGCTTTCTCGGTCCGAATCGCTCTCGCTGCTTGTGGCCATGATTGTAAACAATGTGCAGATGTGAGGAGCTCCACAACCTGTGACGTCACGCTACTTCCGGTACAGGCAAGGCTTTTTTATCAGCGACCAAAAGTTGCGAACTTTATCGTCGATGTTCTAATATGTCAATATCGCGAAATGATCAAGTATGACATATAGAATGGATCTTCTATCCCTGTTGAAATAAGAAAATCTCATTTCAGTAGGCCTTTAAAACAAGTAAAACACTCTAACATAAAATCTGCTTAGTGAGAAGAATTATCTTATCAGACAGAAAATAAGCAAATATCACCCTTATTTGAGATATTCAATCTTACTTAGATTTCAGTTTTTGCAGTGCAGATCCCAAATACACTAAAACAGGTACCAATAGGTAAGACATGTTGGTTTTGCATAATAGGTCCCCTTTAAAGAGGTCATATTATTCAAAACTCACTTTTCTTGCTATCCTGTTTGTGATTTTCATGGACAGGATTTCTAGGCGGAGTCGTGGCCATGGCGGAGAGGGTATACGTCTCGGGGGGCTAAAGGTTGCGTCACTGCTGTTTGCAGATGATGTGGTCCTGATGGCACCTTCGGTTCGTGACCTTCAGCTCTCACTGGATCGGTTCGCAGCCGAGTGTTCAGCGGCTGGAATGAGGATCAGCATCTCCAAATCTGAGGCCATGGTTCTCAGTAGGAAACCGATGGTTTGTACAGTCCGGGTAGGGGACAGGACTCTGTCTCAGGTGGAGGAGTTTAAGTATCTCGGGGTCTTGTTCACGAGTGAGGGAAAGATGGAGAAGGAAATCAGCCGGAGAATCGGAGCAGCTGGGGCAGTATTGCAGTCTCTCTGCCGCACTGTTGTGACGAAACGGGAGCTGAGCCAGAAGGCAAAGCTCTCGGTCTACCGAGCTATCTACATTCCTACTCTCACCTATGGTCATGAAGTGTGGGTAATGACCGAAAGAATAAGATCGCGGATACAAGCGGCCGAAATGAGTTTCCTCAGAAGGGTGGCTGGCATCTCCCTTAGAGATAGGGTGAGAAGTGCAGTCACCCGAGAGAGACTCGGAGTAGAGCCGCTGCTCCTTCGCTTGGAAAGGAGCCAGCTTAGGTGGTTCGGGCATCTCGTGCGGATGCCTCACGAGCGTCTCCCTAGGGAGGTCCTCGTTGCACGTCCCACTGGGAGGAGGCCCCGCGGCAGGCCAAGGACCAGATGGGGGGATTATATCTCCTCTCTGGCCTGGGAACGCTTCGGGATTCCCCAGGAGGAAGTCGCAAATGTTGCTCTGGAGAGGGAAGTCTGGGGGTCTTTGCTGGAGCTGCTGTCCCCGCGACCCGATTCCGGATAAGCGGTTGAAGATGGATGGATGGAAAATTGCCGGAAATTTAAATCCAAACCATTAAGACGTTAAGGAGTTATTTCTTTTGCCTTGTTCTAAGTGAGCCCTTTGAGATTTGCCATGATTTGGTACATAGTCATTTGTTATGTCAGCAGCTCATGTTTTTTGGCTAAAACCATTTTAATGTTTTGTAGCGTTGTTTGTTGTTCAAACAAAAATATGTCCACTGTAAGACTTATTAAGTAAAATGCTCCATTATTGGTTGTATGAAACACACCGCTGGACATGAAGCAAGAGCTCTTTCTCAGTATGAAGAAAATATACAGAAGGATTTCCCCTAAAGTGCATTTATTTAATCATAGAGACAGTACCTACAATTTATGGCGACAGTGGGGATAATGAAGCGGTAAGTCCAATAATTGATAGATGTTTTATTACAGTATTGTAGCTTAAAGGCCTACTGAAATGAAATGTTTTTATTTAAACGGGGATAGCAGATCCATTCTATGTGTCATACTTGATCATTTCGCGATATTGCCATATTTTTGCTGAAAGGATTTAGTAGAGAACATCGACGATAAAGTTCGCAACTTTTGGTCGCTGATAAAAAAAAAGCCTTGCCTGTACCGGAAGTAGCGTGACGTCGCAGGTTGAAAGGCTCCTCACATTTGCACATTGTTTACACCAGCAGCGGGAGCGATTCAGATCGAGAAAGCGACGATTACCCCATTAATTTGAGCAAGATGAGAGATTTGTGGATGAGGACGGACTAGAGTGCAGTGCAGGACGCATCTTTTTTTGCTCTGACCGTAACTTAGGTACAAGGGCTCATTGGATTCCACACGTTCTCCTTTTTCTATTGTGGATCACGGATTTGTATTTTAAACCACCTCGGATACTATATCCTCTTGAAAATGAGAGTCGAGAACGCGAAATGGACATTCACAGTGACTTTTATCTCCACGACAATATATCGGTGAAGCACTTTAGCTACGGAGCTAACGTGATAGCATCGTGCTTGAATGCAGATAGAAACAAAAGAAATAAACCCCTGACTGGAAGGATAGACAGAAAATCAACAATACTATTAAACCATGGACATGTAACTACACGGTTAATGCTTTCCAGGCTGGCGAAGCTTAACAATGCTGTTGCTAACGACGCCATTGAAGCTAACTTAGCAACGGGACCTCACAGAGCTATGCTAAAAACATTAGCTATCCACCTACGCCAGCCAGCCCTCATCTGCTCATCAACACCCGTGCTCACCTGCGTTCCAGCGATCGACGGAGCGACGAAGGACTTCACCCGATCATCGATGCGGTCGGCGGCTAGCGTCGGATAGCGCGTCTGCTATCCAAGTCAAAGTCCTCCTGGTTGTGTTGCTGCAGCCAGCCGCTAATACACCGATCCCACTTACAGCTTTCTTCTTTGCAGTCTCCATTGTTCATTAAACAAATTGCAAAAGATTCACCAACACAGATGTCCAGAATACTGTGGAATTTTGCGATGAAAACAGAGCTTTTTGCATTGGATACAATAGTGTCCGAATACTTCCGTTTCAACCACTGACGTCACGCGCATACGTCATCATACATAGACGTTTTCAACCGGAAGTTTCGCGGGAAATTTAAAATTGCACTTTATAAGTTAACCCGGCCGTATTGGCATGTGTTGCAATGTTAAGATTTCATCATTGATATATAAACTATCAGACTGCGTGGTCGGTAGTAGTGGCTTTCAGTAGGCCTTTAACTTCGCTGAATGTCTATTTTTTTTTTTTTAATGCACACACACCGAGCACCCACTGGCAGAAATGTAGATGGGCGCCTATGGTAGTCAGTGGCTGGCATGTTGGCCTCACAGTCAGGAGATTGAGAGGTTGAATCTTCGTTTGGACTTTGCATGCTTGTTTCCTCTTGTGTGCGATGGCTTCCTCACACATTCCAAAACTATGCATGTTAAGTTAATTGGAGACTCTAAATCAGGGGTCACCAACGCGGTGCCCGCGGGCACCAGGTAGCCCGTAAGGACCAGATGAGTAGCCCGCCGGCCTGTTCTAAAAATAGCTCAAATAGCAGCACTTACCAGTGAGCTGCCTCTATTTTTTAAATGTTATTTATTTACTAGCAAGCTGGTCTCGCTTTGCCCGACATTTTTAATTCTAAGAGAGACAAAACTCAAATAGAATTTGAAAATCTAAGAAAATATTTTAAAAACTTGGTCTTCACTTGTCTAAATAAATTCATAATTTTTTTTACTTTGCTTCTTGTAACTTTCAGAAAGACAATTTTAGAGAAAAAATACAACCTTAAAAATGATTTTAGGATTTTTAAACACATATACCTTTTTACCTTTTAAATTCCTTCCTCTTCTTTCCTGACAATTTAAATCAATGTTCAAGTAATTTTTTTATTTTTTATTGTAAAGAATAATAAATACATTTTAATTTAATTCTTCATTTTAGTTTCTGTTTTTTCGACGAAGAATATTTGTGAAATATTTCTTCAAACTTATCATGATTAAAATTCAAAAAAATTATTCTGACAAATCTAGAAAATCTGTAGAATCAAATTTAAATCTTATTTCAAAGTCTTTTGAATTTCTTTTAAAATTTTTGTTCTGGAAAATCTAGAAGAAATAATGATTTGTCTTTGTTAGAAATATAGCTTGGTCCAATTTGTTATATATTCTAACAAAGTGCAGATTGAATTTTAACCTATTTAAAACATGTCATCAAAATTCTAAAATTAATCCTAATCAGGAAAAATTACTAATGATGTTCCATAAATTCTTTTTTTAAGTTTTTCTGAATTTTGAATTTTAAAGAGTCGAAATTGAAGATAAACTATGTTTCAAAATTTAATTGTCATTTTTTTTCATGTTTTCTCCTCTTTTAAACCGTTCAATTAAGTGTAAATATCATTAATTATTAATAATAACATAGAGTTAAAGGTAAATTGAGCAAATTGGCTATTTCTGGCAATTTATTTAAGTGTGTATCAAACTGGTAGCCCTTCGCATTAATCAGTACCCAAGAAGTAGCTCTTGGTTTCAAAAAGGTTGGTGACCCCTGCTTTAAATTGTCCAAATGTGTGAATGCAAGTGTGAATGATTAGTTTTCTATATATACCCCAGTCCGCCGGCCTATATCACCAAAAGTCAGCT
>NC_084737.1:76248047-76333047 GCF_033978785.1 Entelurus aequoreus
ACCCGTGATTTCCACAGGATGCGGAACGCCAGCGAAACATAACCGCCACGTCACGGCACCGCCGTCTACCGTTGTGTTGCGGCTTCACCGTGCAGCAAAATAGTGCGGCATTTTAACGATATCTCGCGAGTCCGCGCATAAGCATGGGATAAAGTAGTCACTGAAGCTTTGTCGTGCAGCAATACCCATAAACGAGATGGACTTGACTTTTACCATGAATTGATTTACGACTCTGGGGTGTCCAAACTTTTTCCACTGAGGGCCGCACACTGAAAAATCAAAGCAAGCGGGGGCCATTTTGATATTTTTTGTTTTAAAAACCAATACAATATATGTATAAAAAAGATACATTTAGGCCACCACTCAGGCTTGATCCCGGGGACCCCAAAAGGTTTTGGTCAAAAAAAATATTACAAATGTGTCATTATTTAGTATTATTATTATTATTCAAGGTTTAAATCTCTAGATCAACATTAGGTCTATCTGTCAATATAACGCTTTTAAAGATTTAAGTTGTATGCCATTTTTGTCAAGGAAAACCGTGTTTTTTTTAGGGAAAAAAACACAAAATATGCAATATATTACCCCAATAAAATTCTAAAGTGGAATATTTGAGATTATATAATAATTGGAGTCTTAAAAATGTAAATAACTCATAACAACATTGATTTTAATTCATTATTTTTTTGAGCAATGACACTCAAAAAAAAAAAAAGTCCCACTAAAATTATTGGGGATCCAAAATGGTACTGCTCAGTAAAAATTAAAAAAATAAATCCAACATTTTTTAAAACTTTTACCACAATAGTCTCAAGATCAACTTCAGATCTATCCGTGAATTATAAGTTTTATTGTTGTTTATGTTTTTTGTTTGTTCGTTTTAGGCCCTTCTTTAAAAAACTTTGTTTTTTAAATGGCAACCAAAAAATATGCAACTTTTTCCCCCAAAAATATCTCAAAGTGGAATATTTAATGTGAAGTAATTGGAGCCTTGAATAGGTCAATAATTCATAATGACACTGATTTTGATTCATTATTATTTTTTCAAGAAAGAAACAGCCTGCATGGCAGCTTTGTGTTATTAGATTAAATAATGCAACATTTTCTTGTTACATTTCACCTGTTTGCTCTTTTATACCACTTTTTATGTTTTTTATTTTTTTTTCATCGTATTTTTAGAATGTGCCGTGTACTTTTCGGTACATTTCTAAATAAATTGGAACCACAAACAATTTCATTATTGGCTTCATTTTAACAAAAAAACAATCTCAGGGTACATTAAACATATTTTTCTTATTGCAATTTAGTCCTTAAATAAAATAGTGAACATACAAGACAACTTGTCTTTTAGTAGTAAGTAAACAAACAAAGGCTCCTAATTTAACTGCTGACATATGCAGTAACATATTGTGTCATTTTCCATTCTATTATTTTGTCAAAATTATTAAGGACAAGTGGTAGAAAATGAATTATTAATCTACTTGTTCATTTACTGTTAATATCTGCTTATTTTCATGTTCTATCTACACTTCTGTTCAAATGTAATAATCACTTATTCTTCTGTTGTTTGATACTTTACATTAGTTTTGGATGATACCACAAATTTGGGTATCAATCCGATACCAAGTAGTTACAGGATCATACATGGGTCATATTCAAAGTCCTCATGTGTCCAGGGACATATTTCCTAAGTTTATAAACATAATATAAATAAAAAAAACAACGAAAGAAGATTTTGTGATTGTGGAGGTTTCTCAACTCCAACTCCATTTCCAACACCGTGTCTAGGCCCGGCTGCTGCTAATAAGCATGGCAGTTGATTGGATGATCAGCCCCAGCTGGGTAATCCATTCACCTGCCAGCTGTGCTTCGAGGACCCCGCTCTGCGGCAGGCAGTGATATTAAAAAATATCGATGTAATCATAGTAGTATCGCCTAGATACGCTATTGTACGTGGTATCATTACAGTGGATGTTAGCTGTAGATCCACCAATGGCGTTTGTTTATATTGTGGCGTCCCGGAAGAGTTGGTGCTTCAGGGAATTCTGGGAATGTGTTCTGTAGTGTTTATGTTGTGTTGCGGCGAAAATATTCTTCCAAAATGTGTTTGTCGTTGTTGTGTAGTGTGTTTTCACTATATGGCACATGTTTATGACAGTGTTGGCATTGTTCATACTGCCACCCTTAGTTTGACATGTATGGCCGTTGAATAAGTATGAATTCATTCGCCTGTGTGCAGTGTGATCGAAGTCAAGATGATTGCGTCACTAGATCATTATCAGGCACGATAATGATAATGATTATTGGCCATACGACATAAATCGAACTAAACTCGCCACAAGATTAACAACAAGTTTGATATTTTTTTTAAATTATTTTAAAGATTGAAAGTTGCCATCAATCCCACTTGGGTGCTCGGGCCCCAAAGCACCCACGGGATCAGCGCCCATGATCCAGAGTGTATTTAACCCTTGTGTAATGTTCATATTGTTGTTACTCAGCCAGCGTTTGTGGGTCTGATGGACCCGTTGCATTTTGTGGCTTTTAAAGTCTCACAATTAAACACTTTTATGTTAAAATACTGAACAGATATTTACCTTATCCCAATAAACATCTGTTCAGTATTTTAACATAAAAGTGTTTGATTGTGAGGCATTAAAAGCCACAAAATGCAACGGGTCCATCAGACCCACAAACGCTGGCTGAGTAACAACAATATGAACGTTGCACGGAAAATTTCTCTGCCGGTTTCTGCATCCCACAGGGATTCTTCTTTTGTGTTTCTGCACCTGCGGTTCCCACACAAGGTTGCAACATTGTCTGTCAACAGGGGCGTCACTAGCCTTTAAGGACAGGGGGGGCTTAGCCCCCAGGAGATACACAGGACGCGAGCAAACGTAGCGCACGAGCACAAAACTTCACAAACGGCTAACAAAGACTTAGAAATTATTCATTGTTATTATTTAAAGAAATGCACGGGACACTTTTAACCATTTTTTGTCTTTTTCTTTTTATGTATTTATTCATTTTACATTTTATATTAAATGTCTTGGTTTTTCCTCCCTCTGAAAATCCTATGAAATGTTTAACAAGCCATCCCATAATAATACAACAGCTATTAAAGTAACAATACAATAAAACAAATATATTTAATGATTTTTTTTCATTTTTTTAACATTAGGCTAATGTATATTACTTAATATAGATTCTACAAGAGTGATGTGGGCATTTTCTATATGAACAAGTCCAAGGACCGCAAGCAAGGTCGCAGAGAAAATGCGGACTGGATTTTGAGTGATGTGGGCATTTTCTATATGAATAAGTGGAATGGATTGGATACCGACACACTAAAGGGGCTCTCTACCTTAAAGTACCAATGATTGTCACACACACACTAGGTGTGGTGAAATGTGTCCTCTGCATTTGACCCATCCCCTTGTTCACCCCCTGGGAGGTGAGGGGAGCAGTGGGCAGCAGCGGTGCCGCGCCCGGGAATCATTTTTGTTGATTTATGCTATGAAGTGAGGGGAAACTGAGTGAATAATGACAGGTTATATGATTATTTATTTAAACTCATATTCGGGCCACTTTATAATGAACATGTCGGCATGTATTTGTAAAAAAAAAATATATATATATATATATATATATATATATATATATATATATATATATATATATATATAACACCAAATTATTTAGGGAGGCTTAAGAATATTTTAGGGGGGCTTGAGCCCCCCTAAAATAGGCCTAACAACGCCAATGTTTGTCAACACTGTCTGCTCTCATTTTCTCGCACATTTGACCCTCTGATGTTCTGTGTACCTACACTCTGTCCTCCTCCTGTCTAGGCCTGCTGTGTGCGTGGGTGCGTGTGTGTTACACAGAACATCAATCAATCAGTGGTTCTATTGCAGAGGTGTCCAAAGTGCGGCCCGGGGGCCATTTGCGGCCCGCAGCTAATCGTTTACCGGCCCCCCACACATTCTGCAAAAATTGCAAAATTGATAGTATTGCAAAAATTTTAAAAAACATTTTAAAACTGTGGAATGAGGTGAAATCTAACGAGAAAAAGTTGTAATGTTGACACAAAGCTGCCATGCAGGCTGTTTTATTTTTCTTTTGTCTTTGTTTATTTTTATTTTTTTTGCCATTGCTCGAGAAAAAAATTAAAAATAAAAGACAAAAAATCTACGTCACAATGAATTATTACTTAAAAAATGTCACTTTAAAATGTTTTTTGTGGAAAAAATATTGCATACATTGTGTGGTTGCCATATAAAAACATCAAAGTTTTATTTGACAAAAGAGCATAAAACAAACTAAATAATAGTTCAAACGTAAAATCGACAGATATATCTGAAGTTGATCTCGTAATTTAAGTGTGAAAAGTTACAAAAAAAAATAATAAAAATGTATCACTTTATGAGTGGGAGACCTTTTGGATTCCAAATATATTTAGTGGGATTTTATTTAACTTCTCACTGTGATTACTCAAAAATATTAAAGAATTCAAATCAATGGTGTCCTGCATTATTGATCTTTTAGGGCTCTAATTACTAAATACTGCATATTTCAGTTTTACTATAAAAAACAAAGTCGTCTTTGACAGAAAAGGCATAAAACCTTTTTTTTTTTTTTACTTGATATCAACCTGAAGTTGATATAGAGATATACTGTAAAAAATAATAATAATAATTTGACTTATTTTTAACATTTTAATGACAGAGACCCTTGACCCTTGATTGGTCCCCGGGAGCCTTAAAGGTTAAAAAAAAAATCTATATATTTTGTTATGGTTTGAAAATGAAAAATATCAAAATGGCCCCCGCATGCTTAAATTTTTCCGTGTGTGGCCCTCAGTGGAAAAAGTTTGGACACCCCTGTTCTATTGGGTCCTGTTCACAATCTGTTGCTTTTTTTTTTTTTGTGCTCCAAAAGCCCTTTGACATTTGGAGTATTTTTAGAGCATATGGCACCGAAGCCATTAGAATTCTTTCTGTTCTGTAAGTACATTTTGTGCTCGTGTCTTGTCTCCGCTCCATAGTGAGGAACACTGCCCAGGCCCAGAGACTGCAGGTCCGCAGAGGCAGAATCAACATCGACGGCACCCTTTCTGGGGCGGAGCCCGACAGCGGACGCCGCAAGTTAGAGTGCATGGCCGCCGTGCACCAGAAGGAGGGCAAAAAGGAAGGTTTCAAAACGACTAAGTCCATGGTGAGGTCACACTTGAAGCTAAGTATAGTTAAACACCGTCCCTCAACCCTTCCGCTGGTTCTATAATGCTCACAAGGGAGGATTTATGAAGACATGCTAAGCAGCCTGCCATTTTTACTATGTTCACGGTGGCGGCGCCTTCATGCTCCCCTGCTTTAGTGGCTATACAAGAAGGTGTTAATTGTCCCTGTGCCTGTAGGTACATCTTGTTCCTTCACCCACAGGTGCACAAGCTAAATGTCATCTTGGCGACACCGTGTCCCCGTGTCAGGCATTTTGCACATGACACTTCCTCTGTTAGGGTCGACTTTTTTTTCGTCTTCAGTTTCACACAGCCCTTACAGCCAATTCCACGTGAAATATTAACGACACCTTTTTGCATTACTTCACGCTTTAATTTGGCTATCACTTCTGCAGGAAAGTAGCCATGATTAGTTTTGGCCAGCTTTATCTTTTTCTCATAATCTTTGTGCCAGACGTGTGAAAAATCTTTACATTTCCACTGCAATGCACAGCCTAATTACTATTTATGAGGTATTGAGTACATTTTCAACATCTCAAATTACTGTTATAGTTTACATGCGTGCCTGTCTGCGAGCTTGTATAAATACTACTCAATAGGGATAAGACCCTTTTTTTGTCCTCCATGTTGCCCATATTGCAATATATAAGCTGATAGCTCGGATGTTTGCTGTTAAATACAAGCATGCGTCTTTAATGCAACGCCCACTGCAAATAAAAGAAAAACAACCACCGTGAATAAGAAATACAGCTGAAGCATAGAACATTAAATATGGTCTATATATATATATATATATATATATATATATATATATATATATATATATATATATATATATACACTACCGAACAATTTTGTGGAATAGCCTTCATTCCTAAGAACAAGAATAGACTGTCGAGTTTCAGATGAAAGTTCTCTTTTTCTGGCCACTTTGAGCGTTTAATTGACCCCACAAATGTGATGCTCCAGAGACTCAATCTGCTCAAAGGAAGGTCAGTTTTGTAGCTTCTGTAAAGAGCTAAACTGTTTTCAGATGTGTGAACATGATTGCACAAGGGTTTTGTAATCATCAATTAGCCTTCTGAGCCAATGAGCAAACACACTGTACCATTAGAACACTGGAGTGATAGTTGCTGGAAATGGGCCTCTATACACCTATGTAGATATTGCACCAAAAACCAGACATTTGCAGCTAGAATAGTCATTTACCACATTAGCAATGTATAGAGTGTATTTCTTTAAAGTTAAGACTAGTTTAAAGGTAACTTCATTGAAAAGTACAGTGCTTTTCCTTCAAAAATAAGGACATTTTAATGTGACCCCAAACTTTTGAACGGTAGTATATATATATATATATATATATATGTCTTAATTAGATTATCCAAAAAATAGTGCTCGATACCATGGTAGAGCGTAATATGTATGTGTGGGAAAAAAATCACAAGACTATTTCATCTCTACAGGCCTGTTTCATGAGGGGTTTACCTCAATCCTCAGGAGATTTTTTTCCCATACATATATATATATATATATATATATATATATATATATATATATATATATATATATATATATATATATATATATATATATATATATATATATATACAGTACAGGCCACAAGTTTGGACACACTTCTCATTCAATGCATTTTCTTTATTTTCATGACTATTTACATTGTAGATTGTCACTGAAGGCATCAAAACTATGAATGAACACATGTGGAGATATGTACTTCACAAAAAAAGGTAAAATAACTGAAAACACGTTTTATATTTTAGTTTCTTCAAAATAGCCACCCTTTGCTCTGATTACTTTTTTGCACACTCTTGGCATTCTCTCGATGAGCTTGAAGAGGTAGTCACCTGAATTGGTTTTCACTTCACAGGTGTGCTTGAAGCTCATGGAGAGAATGCCAAGAGTGTGAAAAGCAGTAATCAGAGCAAAGGGTGGCTATTTTGAAGAAACTAGAATATAAAACATGTTTTCAGTTATTTTACCTTTTTTTTGTGAATTACATAACTCCACGTGTGTTCATTCATAGTTTTGATGCCTTCAGTGACAATCTACAATGTAAATAGTCATGAAAATAAAGAAAACACATTGAATGAGGAGAAGGTGTGTCCAAAATTTTGGCCTGTACTGTCTGTATATGTTAATTAACCAGATTCACCTACAAAATATATTTGTAAATATATATTTCACGTTGAAAAAAAGTCTAAAGAAATGGTTATCCTATATGTGGGATCTAGAGTTGTATACATGCGAACCAACGGGTGTTGTCGAACAACTTCTCCATAAGCTATTGTGAGCTTTCAAACAGTGGTGAACTGGCGATGCAGAGATCTGCTCGAAAAAATACCGTCTCACAGGTTTTTAGCGAGTTAGCAAACGACAAAGGAGTTATAGTGCTAATGTTTCAGATAATGCTAATCAATGAAGCAGCGTCAAACAACAGTCAAGCAGCTAAGAAACATAATTTTAATGCAATCTACCAGTTATCTGTGAGCACTTTGAGTATCTAGAAAAGCGCTATATAAATCTAATCCATTATTATTATTATTATTTTATTGATATTTATTTATGACAGGATTAATTTTGTCTTTGATAACAATAATAGTAATATATATTTTATTCTTATAACATTCCGATCAATGCACCATATTCTGGAACCTTGATTTATGAATTGGTTCTTGAACAGCGTTCAAAAATAGAAAATGTTGTATACTGAAGCAATTTTCTCCATAAGTAACAATGTAAACATGCATAATAGTTCCAACCTTGATGAAAGTCCGTATTTTAGTAAAAGTTTGTACACTTTGAACTCAATATAAAGCGCTACGCAGTACTGTATAGCAAACAAGCATAAGGAGGTGATGGATCAACTTTCTATTTAATAACAAAACCAAAACAACAACAACTAGTTGAACTGCCTTCAACTGCAGCCACCCTGTCGACACGCATACACACTGTCACTAGCCCTGTGGTGCACCCAGTTTGATATCACAAAACTCCTTGACTTTAACAGCCAGGTCACTTCAATGATTGGGAGTAAATAAATAAAATCTGCTTTACGTTATCGGTTAATCTTCTTTGCATGAGGACAGGGGGAGCAGGCAATGTTGACAACGCTGTGGATACTTCCTGAATATTTAAAAAAACACACATTGCTTGTTTATTTCTTTCGTTAGACTCATATTGAGCTAGCAAAACTATACGAATCCTGTGAGAAGGCTGAAAAACTAGGGATGTCCGATAATGGCTTTTTGCCGATATATCCGATATTCCGATATTGTCCAACTCTTTAATTACCGATACCGATATCAACCGATACCGATATCAACTAAATACAGTCGTGGAATTAACACATTATTATGCCTAATTTGGACAACCAGGTATGGTGAAGATAAGGTCCTTTTTAAAAAAAATAATAAAATAAGATAAATAAATTAAAAATATTTTCTTGAATAAAAAATAAAGTAAAACAATATAAAAACAGTTACATAGAAACTAGTAATTAATGAAAATGAGTAAAATTAACTGTTAAAGGTTAGTACTATTAGTGGACCAGCAGCACGCACAATCATGTGTGCTTACGGACTGTATCCCTTGCAGACTGTATTGATATATATTGATATATAATGTAGGAACCAGAATATTAATAACAGAAAGAAACAACCCTTTTGTGTAAATGGGGGAGGGAGTTTTTTTGGGTTGGTGCACTAATTGTAAGTGTATCTTGCGTTTTTTATATTGATTTAATTAAAAAAACAACAAAAAAACGATACCGATAATAAAAACAACCGATACCGATCATTTTCGATATTACATGTTAAAGCATTTATCGGACGATAATATCGGACATCTCTATGAAAAACAATTAAAAAACACACAATATAGTAATTAGCACATTAGCTAACAACAGCACTGCTTTGCTGACTGAAAAAGCACCAGAGATTGATCAGCCTACCCACAATGGATGTGCTGCCGGGCACAGAACGGCAATGAGGGAGAATGAAATGTTTGTTCACTGAGACAAGGTCTGTACATTGAAACATATATATTTTTTCAGTCTGTGGTTTGTAAATCTTGGTTCCACTGTACAGTATATTTGACGATCCAAGGCAGATCTTAATACAAATATTTAAAAAATATCATACCGGTACCAAGAAATGTTTGATGTATTGCCGCATAATATGATCATCTTCAGCTTTTCGGATGTACCGTTTGGTCTTAGGATCGGACTAAAAGACTCACGTTGACCAGACAACCTTACGTGACTGTGTCCTACGAAGACCTCAACAAGGCGGAGGGTATCAGCAACATGCTCTGCCACGCCATCACTACCCCGCATCAAATCTTTGCCAGCCTGGGCTCTGCAGAGTACATGGAATTTGTCCTTAAAAACCCTTTCAACTCGCCTCAGACTGTCACCATCCAAAGTGATGATCCCGAGCTCAGGTAAGCCTGCGTGTCATCCTCTATTTATTCACTTTCTTTTACTGCTGACGTAAGTTTGCAAGGGTGTCCCAAATCCAGCATGTGTTCCTTGCGCAGTATGTGTTTTGAGTGTTAACTACGATAAGAGTGAAATAAGCTTTTTCCCCGCCATGAAAACGTGTTCACACTTTCTCGATGTGTTTCTCGAGGTGATAAAGAAACGCTGGAATCACAGGTTCCAAGTTGTTAACAATGTAGTGTTCACGTGCCCTTTTCATAGTGGGAAAAGTGAAATATATAAACAAGCCTCTTTTTTTTTTTGTTACCATCCAATAGCAAATTTTGGCATCAAAGGCTGCATTTACTGTAGATACCTCAAGACAACAATATAATGAGGAAGACGGCATTTTTCGTAAATGGCTATAAAGCAGACCTGGGCATTCTGCGGCCCGCGTGCCACATCCGGCCCTTTCAGCGACAAGTGATGCACGGTTTACACCCGAGACGCTAAAAAGAGAAAAGTTGATGACGAATGGCGTGTTTTCAACAAGACATGGACTGCCAAGCAACGTTCCCTCTAAGGCGCGCCTGCGCAATTGCGCACTGCTCAAGCGTCCTCTGCGCACAGCAAATATATGACGCGCACCAAATCAAATCCCATCTGAATTCTAAACAAAATAAACACATTTATTCTGTGTAATATTGCAATGCAACTTTGAGTGACAGTGACAACAAGCGGCCCTAACAGTGTTCGTCAACACCGTTCAATTGAACACCGTTCAATTATTGTAACGTCTATCGAGATGCTTCGAGGCCAGGAATTATATCGATCACTTTATTGAGCAAAACTGTTTATATTCCGCCATAACCACACCAAAAACATGAGTAAAACACTTCTATCTCGAAAAACTAGTCATTTTCTGCCGTACAAACCAGGCCAAAACCAACTTGTCATCTGTCACCAACACGCATACCACTAAACCACTGGTGCGTTTATGGCCACACAAAAAGTCGGACAACTCAAACACCACACAAAGTTACACTATGACTCCTCAGTCATACGTGTGCTTATTTTACTGTCATTTATTATTAATGTTAATTTATTTATATTAATCATGGAATGCTGTTACTAGAGAAAGTTACAGGAATGCACACTTCATCCTATGCTTACATTTCATTGTGCAACATGAGGATGTTTAAGGGGAACTAAATGTGATCTCTGAAAGGCGAACAAATGATTTCCAAAGCAGTGCTTTTGGTATAAAGTTAAGTTAGGTTAAATGAAAGTATTATTATTATTATTATTACTATTATTATTATTTATCTTACGGTATATATCAAAAATAATATTGAGCAAAATTTAGTTGAAATATTGTCGATGTGGCCCTCCAGCAGTGCTCAGGTTGCTCATGCGGCCCCCGGTAAAAATGAATTGCCCACCCCTGCTATAAAGCAAAATGATGTATTATTCATGAGAAGTTAAAAAAAGTACCTTGTGAACTTTGGTTTCAAGTAGTGTTGTCCCGATACCAATATTTTAATACTGGTACCAAAATGTATTTCGATACTTTTTGGTACTTTTCTAAATAAGGGGAACCATAAAAAATTGCATTATTGGCTTTATTTGAACAAAAAATCTTAGGGTACATTAAACATATGTTTATTATTGCAAGTTTGTCCTTAAATAAAAAAGTGAACATACAAGACAACTTGTCTTTTAGTAGTAAGTAAACAAACAAAGGCTCCTAATTAGTCTGCTGACGTATGCAGTAACATATTGTGTCATTTCTCATTCTATTTTGTCATAATTATGAGGGACAAGCTGTAAAAATTGATTATTAATCTACTTGTTCATTTACTGTTAATAGCTGCTTACTTTCTCTTTTAACAAGTTCTATCTACGCTTCTGTTAAAATGTAATAATCACTTATTATTTTGTTTGATACTTTACATAAGTTTTTGATGATACCACAAATGTAGGTATCGATCCCATACAAAGTAGTTACAGGATCATACATTGGTCATATTCAAAGTCCTCATGTGTCCAGGGATGTATTTCCTTAGTTTATAAACATAATATAATTTAAAAATTTTTTTATAAAAATAAAATTGATGTAATCATAGTAGTATCGGCGAGATACGCTCTTGTACTTGGTATCATTACAGTGGGTGTCAGGTGTAGATCCACCCATTGCATTTGTTTACATTCAGGGTTCTAGCTTGCTGTTAGTGGTTAGCTAACGTATCCTCCTACGGTGTGTAGTGAAGCATGTTTAGCTATTCCTCGTCCTGCAGGGATGATACTTGTAACCAACTTACTTTATTTGTCGCCATGAAGGCGAGGATTAGTGATTTAGAAGTAGCTAAAACACTACCGACTGTGGAGGGACGTTTGCTGCTAGCTAGTTAGCCATGTCTTAAAGCACCTCTTCCGCGTTTCAGTGTTATAACTTCACCTTTATCTTTAGTTTTTAGGCCAAAATGCGTCCGTTCTCCCTTTTGTGTCTACACACTGTGTCTGCTTGTAAGTACTCTGTGATTGTGCGCCGCCGAACATGCTCCTCTGCTCGTAAAACCAGCAAAGTCATGACGTGACGACGCATCGTCATGCCCGGGAACCGATACCTTTCAAACAGAGTATAGTACCGTTTTTGATTAATTAGTACCGCGATACTATACCAGTACCGGTATACCGTACAACCCTAGTTTCAAGTTATGATCAGGGATGATAACTGATTGATGATAGTTAGATAAATGATTGCACGACTCACAGTAAATGCAACCAACAGAGGCGATATTAAATTAAACCTTACCACAGTAGCATCAGTATTTATGCTGTAAGGTTGCAAGGTAGGGAGAGACACCCTTATTTGTAGTATAAAATAGTGGATGCATTGAACAGTGATCATTATTTCCCCACACTTTAGCACAGTGGGTAAAATAGGAGAGTACCAAGGGTCAGTATCATATGCAGAGTTCAATATAGTCAAGAAATAGCTTTGCACTGTTTATTATTGAGAGGCATTAGGATATTTATGTTCCTGTGTGTCTGATATGGGCTTTCCATGACAGTTTATAATATATTATAAGTAAATATTTTTAAAAATGTCTCTGTTACATTTTCAAATTGTTTTTGTATTCGATCTTCAGAATTAATCTTATTATTACCAAATCTCTTTGCTTTTGTTTTATTTAGATTCATTGAAAACTTGCTACTATCCATTCATTGTTTTATTCTATCTAATTTTACCTTAACATCTGGTTGTCCAAACTTTTTGCAGCTAGGGCCGTATAAATAAAAATTGAAGTATGCAGGGGCCACTTTGATACATTTTGTACAATAAAGATACTAAAACCATTACAGTATAGGTCAATATATGCTAAACTATCCAAACACAACATTCATATCTTCGACTCGTGTTATTGGCAACCATGCAGATTATACATGATGTTGCCCTTAATTAAGCATTTTCAAGCCTAAAAATGGCTAAATTAACTAAAAAAATACAAATCCCGTTTCCTTATGAGTTGGGAAATTGTGTTAGATGTAAATATAAACGGAATACAATGATTTGCAAATCATTTTCAACCCATATTCAGTTGAATATGCTACAAAGACAACATATTTGATGTTCAAACTGATAAACTTTTTTTTTGTGCAAATAATCATTAACTTCAGAATTTGATGGCAGCAACACGTGACAAAGAAGTTGGGAAAGGTGGCAATAAATACTGATAAAGTTGAGGAATGCTCATCAAACACTTATTTGGAACATCCCACAGGTGAACAGGCAAATTGGGAACAGGTGGGTGCCATGATTGGGTATTAAAGTAGACTCCATGAAATGCTCAGTCATTCACAAACAAGGACGGGGCGAGGGTCACCACTTTGTCAACAAATGCGTGAGCAAATTGTTGAACAGTTTAAGAAAAACCTTTCTCAACCAGCTATTGCAAGGAATTTAGGGATTTTACCATCTACGGTCCGTAATATCATCAAAGGGTTCAGATAATCTGAAGAAATCACTGCACGTAAGCAGCTAAGCCTGTGACCTTCGATCCCTCAGGCTGTACTGCATCAACAAGCGACATCAGTGTGTAAAGGATATCACCACATGGGCTCAGGAACACTTCAGAAACCCACTGTCAGTAACTACAGTTGGTCGCTACATCTGTAAGTGCAAGTTAAAACTCTCCTATGCAAGGCGGAAACCGTTTATCAACAACACCCAGAAACGCCGTCGGCTTCGCTGGGCCTGAGCTCATCTAAGATGGATTGATACAAAGTGGAAAAGTGTTCTGTGGTCTGACGAGTCCACATTTCAAATTGTTTTTGGAAACTGTGGACGTTGTGTCCTCCGGACCAAAGAGGAAAAGAACCATCCGGATTGTTATAGGCGCAAAGTTGAAAAGCCAGCATGTGTGATGGTATGGGGGTGTATTAGTGCCCAAGACATGGGTAACTTACACATCTGTGAAGGCGCCATTAATGCTGAAAGGTACATACAGGTTTTGGAGCAACATATTTTGCCATCCAAGCAACGTTACCATGGACGCCCCTGCTTATTTCAGCAAGACAATGCCAAGCCACGTGTTACATCAACGTGGCTTCATAGTAAAAGAGTGCGGGTACTAGACTGGCCTGCCTGTAGTCCAGACCTGTCTCCCATTGAAAATGTGTGGCGCATTATGAAGCCTAAAATAGCACAAGGGAGACCCCCGGACTGTTGAACAACTTAAGCTGTACATCAAGCAAGAATGGGAAAGAATTCCACCTGAGAAGCTTCAAAAATGTGTCTCCTCAGTTCCCAAACGTTTACTGAGTGTTGTTAAAAGGAAAGGCCATGTAACACAGTGGTGAACATGCCCTTTCCCAACTACTTTGGCACGTGTTGCAGCCATGAAATTCTAAGTTAATGATTATTTGCAAAAAAAAATAAAGTTTATGAATTTGAACATCAAATATCTTGTCTTTGTAGTACATTTAATTGAATATGGGTTGAAAAGGATTTGCAAATCATTGTATTCCGTTTATATTTACATCTAACACCATTTCCCAACTCATATGGAAACGGGGTTTTGTACTAATAGTACAGTACAGCGGCCAAAACAATCACACCACAGTGTTCTATATTGTGGCCACTATTTGGTTTATTTTGTCTTTAGAAGTTGCAGCAGGCTAATAAAAAACAAGCTGCGCGCCGCACTTCGGACACCCCTGGTTTACAATATTAAAAGGTTAATTATAAGTGTCACTGCTGTATAATATACAATTTGGGCCCTAACACTGACCCTTGGGGGACCCCACATGCAGTGAGTGTCATGTAATTGTAGGTGTACTATATGCCACCCCTCTAACCCCATATCGTTTCCAGTTGGTTCCGTATGATTCAGTGATTTGTTGTATCAAAAGCTGTTTAGCATGTTTTTGTCCAATACATGTTCTTTTAATGGGAGAGCACGTGTAACCGCACAACGTTGTAACATTAGAACCACCTACGTCCTATATTAGATCGTATTGTATTAACAAAGAAATACAATGTCTAGTTCTCTGTCTGGTACAAATATATGATAAGACAATCAAACAGGAAAATTAGCATGTTTGTGCGTAAAGGGAGTCTATTCTCCTTTGTGTCATTTTCAAACGTGACTAATGGGCTTCACAATTCTAATTAGTCGTAAAAGGTTGCATGTGCAGAGTACATTAAGTATTTTGCTAAATGTCACTCCATAATTAATGAACAGTCTAGCTGTAACACGCCACGTTGTACATGACAATAATGCTGCAGAAATGCGGAGCACTTGTTTACGTTTGACGATTCACCAATTACCTGCACTTGGTAGCATGCGGTGTTTACTCTCTCCACTCGTCGTTAATCCGCACACACAGAAAAATCGTCTGTTAGTGATTCTGCTCATGCCCGACCGTTGGATTAACATACGTCACATTGATCAACAAAGGTTGGCTAGCGCCATGGATGATTCATTATGGTATTAGCCCTGCCGTGAGGTTTAGCAGGTCTAATTGAGAGTCATCCGTCTCTGCATCCGTCTGCTTTGGAATGCGTTAGCTCCTTGTAGATTATTTGTTTATTAGTTAGAAGTGTACACATTCTTATAAATTGAGTTAAAGCAGGCCTGGGCAATTATTTTGACTCGGGGGCCAAATTTAGAGAAAAAATTTGCCGGTATATCTGATTTTTAGGAACGCTAATACAAAACCTCACAATAATGTCTGAATGCTAAAAAAGTTATGACAGACCACCTTAAAAAACGGAATGGCATTCAACATTTTTGACTGAATGAGACACCCAGAATGTACATGAAAATAAAAAAACGTGGGATTTACAATATTAAAGGCCTGCTGAAATGAATTTTTTTTATTTAAACGGGGATAGCAGATCCATTCTATGTGTCATACTTGATCATTTCGCGATATTGCCATATTTTTGCTGAAAGGATTTAGTAGAGAACAACGACGATAAAGTTTGCAGCTTTTGGTCGCTGATAAAAAAAAGCCTTGCCCCTACCGGAAGTAGCGCGACGACACCGGAGGAAGAACTGCTCACATTTTCCTATTGTTTACACCAGCAGCGAGAGAGATTCGGACCAACAAAGCGACGATTACCCCATTAATTTGAGCAAGGATGAAAGATTTGTGGATGAGGAACGTGAAAGTGAAGGACTAGCGTGCAGTGCAGAACGTATCTTTTTTCGCTCTGACCGTAACTTAGGTACAAGGGCTCATTGGATTCCACACTCTCTCCTTTTTCTATTGTGGATCACGGATTTGTATTTTAAACCACCTCAGATACTATATCCTCTTGAAAAAGAGAGTCGAGAACGCGAAATGGACATTCACAGTGACTTTTATCTCCACGACAATACATCAGCGAAGCTCTTTAGCTACTGAGCTAACGTGATAGCATCGGGCTTTACTGCATATAGAAACAAAACAAATAAGTCCCTGACTGGAAGGATAGCCAGAAGATCAACAATACTACCAAACTCTGGACATGTCAAGGTGAGGTCGTTCAGCTAGCGCGTCTGCTATCCTCAAAGTCCTCCTGGTTGTGTTGCTATAGTCCGCCGCTAATACACCGATCCCACCTACAACTTTCTTCTTTGCAGTCTCCATTGTTCATTAAACAAATTGCAAAAGATTCACCAACACAGATGTCCAGAATACTGTGGAATTTTGAGATGAAAACAGAGCTTTTTGTATTGGATTCAATGGGCTCCGAATACTTCCGCTTCAACCGTTGACGTCACGTGCAAACGTCATCATATCGAAACGTTTTCAGCCGGAAGTTTGACGGGAAATTTAAAATTGCACTGTATAAGTTAACCCGGCCGTATCTTAATGTTAAGATTTCATCATTGATATATAAACTATCAGACTGCGTGGTCGGTACTAGTGCGTTTCAGTAGGCCTTTAACTATGAAGAATAAAACACTGAATATTGACAACATATGAACGTCACACCCCCCTCTCCATCCACATATTTTACAATCAAGCGGAACACAACAAAAATATGGACGCGAAGGGTAAAAGAAAAACCCCCACCTACAATCTGATATATCTGATAGATCACTGAGCTTTACAACTTTGTTGTAAATATCTCCTTCCGCGTCTGTCCCTGACACAAGCATTTCAACTAATTAGATGACCATAGTAACTAATTAGATGACCATAGTAACTAATTATATTACCATAGTAACTACTGTATCATGCAAAAGCGCAGATTACAACCATTGAAATACTTTGGCTTTTTTGCCGATATCCGATATTCCGATATTGTCCAACTCTTAATTACCGATACCGATAGCAACCGATACCGATATATACAGTGTAGAATTAACACATTATTATGCCTAATTTGGACAACCAGGTATGGTGAAGATAAGGTCCTTTTAAAAAAAAATAAAAATAAAATAAAATAAGATAAATAAATTAAAAACATTTTCTTGAATAAAAAAGAAAGTAAAACAATATAAAAACAGTTACATAGAAACTAGTAATGAATGAAAATGAGTAATATTAACTGTTAAAGGTTAGTACTATTAGTGGATCAGCAGCACGCACAATCATGTGTGCTTACGGACTGTATCCCTTGCAGACTGTATTGATATATATTGATATATAATGTAGGAACCAGAATATTAATAACAGAAAGAAACAACCCTTTTGTGTGAATGAGTGTAAATGTGGGAGGGAATTTTTTTGGGTTGGTGCACTAATTGTAAGTGTATCTTGTGTTTTTTATGTTGATTTAATTAAAAAACAAAACAAAAACGATACCGATAAAAATAAAAAAAACAATACCAATAATTTCCGATATTACATTTTAAAGCATTTATCGGCCGATAATATCGGCAGGCCGATATGTTTTCAATATCGGCAGGCCGATATTATTGGACATCCCTACTTTATATAGTTAAAGACTTCCGGTCATTAGAAAACCTGAGTGCACATCATAATGGCAGCTACACTTTCCATCTTAAACATCTAAAAAAATTATTTGGGAGTGTCCGGCAGGCCAGATTGAAAAGCTTAACGGGCCGCATGTGGCCCCCGGGCCTTAATTTGCCCAGGTCTGAGTTAAAGGAACATTGTGTTCGCCAAGTCTGTCTACTCTGTATGTTTTTGTATTTTCAACATTTTTGGTTGTGTTGACACAAACAAAAAAAGACTGTAACCCTCAACTTGTAATTCACTGACAGGTTTTCAAAGAGTACTCGGAGCTTTGCAGTCTAACGATGGCTTTGATGTTTGCAGTGCTTTTCAGCCCAGAGGCTCCTCTTGAACGTGGAGGACACGTTAGCCACCTTGGGTTTTTTTTTCTGGGCACTTCATCTTGGGGATCATAGGCCACCACTGCAGGCAAACCCAACCAAAACTTGTTTCACTTTTATTTTCATCCTGTCTGCATTTTTGTACTTTATCTGCTCAGCGTTCGTCTGGGTTTTGTGGTCTGTATTTTCCTGTTTTCACTTCCATAGGTCTGCCCTTTTCCTCCTACCTTGTCTTATGCTGTTGACTTGTGGTTTTTAATTGGGACACAATTAAAACTCAGAGGTCGCATAAAGGGCAACTGGACTTTCTTTACAGGGAACGTAGATGAGTGCTGGGTTTCAGCTAAAACAAACTTTTGTGCGTTTGCTTTGCTTATGTCAGTTTGGTTAAAAGCCTACTGAAAGCCACTACCACCGACCACGCAGTCTGATAGTTTATATATCAATGATGAAATCTTAACATTGCAACACATGCCAATACGGGTTAGATTAGTAAAGTGCAATTTTAATTTTCCCGCGAAATATCCTGCTGAAAACGTCTCGGTATGATGACGTTTGCGCGTGGCGTCACGGATTGTAGCGGACATTTTGGGACAGCATTGTGGCCAGCTATTAAGTCATCTGTTTCCATCGCAAAATTCCACAGTATTCTGGACATCTGTGCTGGTGAATCTTTTGCAATTTGTTTAATGAACAATGGAGATAGCAAAAAAGAAAGCTGTAGGTGGGAAGGGGTGTATTAGCGGCCGGCTGCAGCAACACAAACACGTAGCGGCTACATTGTAGCCGGTGTTTCATTGTTTACATTCCCGAACGATGACAGTCAAGCTTTACCATTGGCCTGTGGAGAACTGGGACTACATAGACTCTTACCAGGAGGACTTTGAGTTGGATACGCATGCTTGTGGAGATGGGACAACAATGACTCTTATCAGGAGGACTTTGAGTTGGATACGCGCTACCGTGAGTACGCAGCTGCGGCTTCCAAACATTTGATCGCTTGCCCGTACGTGCGTGCCGCTATGTGCATGTCACGTACGTAACTTTGGGGAAATATATGTGCTGTATGAACTTTGCGGAGGTGAACGGTACTTTGGGCTGTGGGATTGAGTGTGTTGTGCGGGTGTTTGATTTGTATTGGCGGGTTATATGGACGGGAGGGGGAGGTTTTAGTTATGCGGGATTAATTTGTGGCATATTAGATATAAGCCTGGTTGTGTTGTGGCTAATAGAGTATATATATGTATTGTGTTTATTTACTGTTTTAGTCATTCCCAGCTGAATATCAGGTCCCACCCGCCTCTCACAGCATCTTCCCTATCTGAATCGCTTCCACTGCCCTCTAGTCCTTCACTCTCACTTTCCTCATCCACGAATCTTAAATCCTCGCTCAAATTAATGGGGAAATCGTCGCTTTCTCGGTCCGAATCGCTCTCGCTGCTGGTGGCCATGATTGTAAACAATGTGCAGATGTGAGGAGCTCCACAACCTGCGACGTCACGCTACTTCCGGTACAGGCGAGGCTTTTTTTTTATCAGCGACCAAAAGTTGCGAACTTTATCGTCGATGTTCTCTACTAAATCCTTTCAGCAAAAATATGGCAACATCGCGAAATGATCAAGTATGACACATAGAATGGACCTGCTATCCCCGTTTAAATAAGAACATCTCATTTCGGTAGGCCTTTAAATGTGATTGGTGGGCACCATGTCCACACCATTTACAGTGCATTCGCAAAGCATTTGCAACACTACACTTTTTTCACTTTTTGTTATGTTATAGCCTTATTACAAAATGTAATAAATTCATTTTGTCCCCAAAATTCTACACACACTTTTCCTTGAGCAAGACACTTCACCCTTGCTCCTGATGGGTCGCGGTTAGGGCCTTGCATGGCAGCTCCCGCCATCAGTGTGGGAATGTGTGTGGGAATGTGAAATGAAGAAAGAAAAGCACTATACCGTATTTTTTATTTTTTACTCAGGAGCGACTTATGTGTGAAATGATTAACACATTACCGTAAAATATCAAATAATGTTATTTAGCTCATTCACGTAAGAGACTAGACGTATAAGATTTCATGGGATTTAGCGATTAGGAGTGACAGATTGTTTGGTAAACGTATAGCATGTTCTATATGTTATAGCAGGGGTCACCAACGCGGTGCCCGCGGGCACCAGGTAGCCCGTAAGGACCAGATGAGTAGCCCGCTGGCCTGTTCTAAAAATAGCTCAAATAGCAGCACTTACCAGTGAGCTGCCTCTATTTTTTAAATTGTATTTATTTACTAGCAAGCTGGTCTCGCTTTGCCCGACATTTTTAATTCTAAGAGAGACAAAACTCAAATAGAATTTGAAAATCCAAGGAAATATTTTAAAGACTTGGTCTTCACTTGTTTAAATAAATTCATTAATTTTTTTTACTTTGCTTCTTATAACTTTCAGAAAGACAATTTTAGAGAAAAAATACAACCTTAAAAATGATTTTAGGATTTTTAAACACATATACCTTTTTACCTTTTAAATTCCTTCCTCTTCTTTCCTGACAATTTAAATCAATGTTCAAGTTAATGTATTTTTTCTATTGTAAAGAATAATAAATACATTTTAATTTAATTCTTCATTTTAGCTTCTGTTTTTTTAACAAAGAATATTTGTGAAATATTTCTTCACACTTATTATTATTAAAATTAAAATCTAGAAAATCTGTAGAATCAAATTTAAATCCTATTTCAAAGTCTTTTGAATTTCTTTTAAAATTTTTGCTCTGGAAAATCTAGAAGAAATAATGATTTGTCTTTGTTAGAAATATAGCTTGGTCCAATTTGTTATATATTCTAACAAAGTGCAGATTGGATTTTAACCTATTTAAAACATGTCATCAAAATTCTAAAATTAATCTTAATCAGGAAAAATTATTAATGATGTACCATAAATTATTTTTTTAATTTTTTCAAAAAGATTCGAATTAGCTAGTTTTTCTCTTCTTTTTTTCGGTTGAATTTTGAATTTTAAAGAGTCGAAATTGAAGATAAACTATGTTTTAAAATTTAATTGTCATTTTTAAACCGTTCAATTAAGTGTAAATATCATTAGTTTTTAATAATAACATAGAGTTAAAGGTAATTTGAGCAAATTGGCTATGTCAGGCAATTTATTTAAGTGTGTATCAAACTGGTAGCCCTTCGCATTAATCAGTACCCAAGAAGTAGCTCTCGGTTTCAAAAAGGTTGGTGACCCCTGTGTTATAGTTATTTGAAAGACTCTTACCATAATATGTTACGTTAACATACCAGGCACGTTCTCAGTTGGTTATTTATGCCTCATATTACGTACACTTATTCAGCCTGTTGTTCACTATTCTTTATTTATTTTAAATTGACTTTCAAATGTCTATTCTTGGTGTTGGCTTTTATCAAATAAATTTCCCCAAAAAATGCGACTTATACTCCAGTGCGACTTATATATGTTTTTTTCCTTCTTTAATATGCATTCTCGGCCGGTGCGACTTATACTCCGGAGCGACTTATAGTCCGAAAAACACGGTACAAGAATAAGCCATTCGCTATTTACTTCACTGTAGCTTCACTACCAGTTATTGGCCCGGTGATTAACGGTACCTGGTTTCCTCCAAAGCCGATGCCTGGCATTCACACCAACATTTTCAATCTTTGTCTCATCAGAGCAGAGAATTTTGTTTCTCATGGTCTGAGAGTCTTTCAGGTGCATTTTGGCAAACTTTTTACGAAGAAATGGCTTCCGTCTGGCCACTCTACCATACAGGCCTGATTGGTGGATTGATTGGTTGTCCCTCTGGAAGGTTCTCCTCTCTCCACAGAGGAATGCTGGAGCTCTGACAGAGTGACCTTCAGGTGTTTGGTCACCTCCCTGACTAGACTAAGAGGAATGCCGTAATGTACAGACACAACCTGGATGAAAACCAATGCTTCCCATCCAACCTGATAAAGCTTGAGAGGTGCTGCAAAGAGGAATGGGCAAAGATAGGTGTGCCAATATTGTGGCTTTTTGAGGACAAAACTTAATTTATTCACTTTTGGAATTAGGTTTTTTGCAGCTGAGTTTGAGGAAGTTTGTGGTCATCCATGATTTGATTTTATTACAGAGACAGTTTGTGAGGGTGGAGAGTGTGGATAGGTAGAGTTGTGTGTCAGCGAAGCAATGAAATTGAAGTCCTTGGTGGAGAATGAAAAGGAGGGCACCAAACACGGAGCCTTCGGGGACACATTGAGTTACTGGGATGGTGCGGGATGTACGGTTGTTTATGGACGTGTATTAGAGTCTGTTGCCAGTTGTGTATGGATATGGATTGGAGTCTGTTCCTGAGGTAGGATGTGAACCAAGAGAGAGCTGAACCAGTTATGCAGATGTTATTAAATTATTTAAAAGATTTAGTCTGAGTCTTATCCCTGACTGACTACTAAATCCATCCATCCATCCATTTTCTACCACTTATCCCTTTCGGGATCGCGGGGGGTCGCCGGAGCCTATCTCAGCTGCATTCGGGCGGTAGGCGGGGTACACCCAGGACAAGTCGCCACCTCATCGCAGGGCCAACACAGATAGACAGACAACATTCAACTCACATTCACACACTAGGGACCATTTAGTGTTGCCAATCAACCTAACCCCGGGTGCGTGTCTTTGGAGGTGGGAGGAAGCCGGAGTACCCGGAGGGAACCCACGCACACTGCAAAAAGTCAGTGTTCAAAAATACAAAAATTTGGGGTATTTTACTTGAACTAAGCAAAATTATCCGCCAATAGAACAAGAAAATTTGGCTTGTCAAGACTTTCCAAAACAAGTAAAATTAGCTAACCTCAATGAACCCAAAAATACCTTAAAATAAGTATATTTTCACTAATAACAAGTGCACATTTCTTGGTAGAAAAAAAAGAGACATTTTTGCTCAATATGTTGAAAAATATTCTTAAATGAAGTAAATGCTACTGCCATTATCTTGACATAATGATATGCGCTCAGCATTACATTTCTTAAAACCAGCAAACTTATACTAAAAACAAATTTATTGTTCGTAATGGAAAGGCAACAAGGCAACCGTTTGTTACTTTCGGGGTCTCCTAGCCGCTCAGGCAAATCCTATGGTCTAAAAATGCATTTTTCCATCGATAACATGACATCATCGCACCAAGTGCGTGCTTTTTCAGTCAATTAGTGCGCATATATACAGCCCGGCCCCCGGCCAAAAAATTTTTAATTGTAATTTTGAGGAATTTATCTGAATGTGCATGAACTATTTCTGTTCAATATTGTTTAAAATGTTAAATGTTTAAATATTAACTGTCAGTTTACTGTACTGTGCCAACTGTACTACTATATGAGTACGTATTTTCTATTGTTTCATTGAAAATACAACAGCAAAGTCCATTTGGCTGTCATCCGTTTTAATTTTGAGACACTATTGTGTCAAAGTCATGCTTGAAGTAAGAAATTATTACTTTAAAAAAGTAGTTTTATACTTGTGAGTGTTGATGACACAGCTTTGCAACAGTTGATATTCTAGTTTCAAGCATGTTTTACTCAATATAGGTCATCAAATCTCAGCAACAAGCTGTAATATCTTACTGAGATCATTTAGGACCAAAACCCTTAAAACAAGTAAAAGACTCTAACATAAAATCTGCTTAGTGAGAAGACTTATCTTATCAGACAGAAAATAAGCAAATATCACCCTTATTTCAGATATTTAATCTTTTAGATTTCAGTTTTTGCAGTGCAGTCACGGGGAGAACATGCAAACTCTACACAGAAAGATCCCGAGCGCAGGATCGAACCCAGGACCTTCGTATTGCAAGGGCAGACGCGCTAACCCCTCCTCCACCGTGCTGCCCCTGACTACTAAATGATGACAAAAAATAGTTTCTTTCAATCTCACTTGTGTGCCATTATCTTTCCATACAGCGTCATCACCAACACAGAGGAGTGGCAGTACTTTAAAGAACTCACAAGAACGCCCACCTCACTGGAGAAGGACATGTTCAACATGGAGAAAGGTGCTCCAGGTCCGAAGGTTTATCTGAGGCCTAAGGAGAGCGTTCACATTCCGCTGAAATACCAAAGCTTCTTGTGTGACCACAACATGGCTCCTCAGGTTAGAAGTCATTCCGCAGAACAGACGCCCGATGCATGCAGGCCGATATTATCGGCCAATAAATGCTTTAGAATGTATTATCGGAAATTATCGGCATCGTTTTTTTTTTATTATCTGTATCGTTTTTTTTTTTTTCTTAATTTTTTTTTTTAAATCAACATAAAAAACACAAGATACACTTACAATTAGTGCACCAACCCAAAAAACCTCCCTCCCCCATTTACACTCATTCACACAAAAGGGTTGTTTCTTTCTGTTATTAATATTCTGGTTCCTACATTATATATCAATATATATCAATACAGTCTGCAAGGGATACAGTCCGTAAGCACACATGATTGTGCGTGCTGCTGGTCCACTAATAGTACTAACCTTTAACAGTTAATTTTACTAATTTTCATTCATTACTAGTTTCTATGTAACTGTTTTTATATTGTTTTACTTTCTTTTTTATTCAAGAAAATATTTTTAATTTATTTATCTTATTTAATTTGTATAATTTTTTTTTAAAAAGGACCTTATCTTCACCATACCTGGTTGACCAAATTAGGCATAATAATGTGTTAATTCCACGACTGTATATATTGGTATCGGTTGATATCGGTATCGGTAATTAAGGGTTTGGTCAATATCGGAATATTGGATATCGGCAAAAAGCCATTATCGGACATCCCTAGAAAATATGCATTATATTCATGCTGTACTCTGTGCAAGAAGGTACACTCACTGGACACAACATTAAGTACACGTGCACAATCCAATACCAGTTCAAGCAAGATTGAAGATGGTTAGCGATGCAGTGCAGTTCTACTGTACACCACTAAACTGCAAGCACAATGACGAACAAAAGTGTACATTTACAAATTCCATCAACGTGTTTGGTGAAAATAGGATTTTTAAAGTCACAGAAAGGTCCATGTGATCAGAGTGGCATCATTAGCAACCATCGAGGCATGAACTCGTTTTTGATTTTTCTTTGACTCTATTAAAGGCCTACTGAAATGAAATGTTCTTATTTAAACGGGGACAGCAGATCCATTCTATGTGTCATACTTGATCATTTCGCGATATTGCCATATTTTTGCTGAAAGGATTTAGTAGAGAACATCGACGATAAAGTTCGCAACTTTTGGTCGCTGATAAAAAAAGCTTTGCCTGTACCGGAAGTAGCGTGACGTCACAGGTTGAAAGGCTCCTCACATTTCCCCATTGTTTACACCAGCAGCGAGAGCGATTCGGACCGAGAAAGTGACGATTACCCCATAAATTTGAGCGAGGATGAAAGATTCGTGGATGAGGAACGTGAGAGTGAAGGACTAGAGTGCAGTGCAGGACGTATCTTTTTTCGCTCTGACTGTAACTTACACTACCGTTCAAAAGTTTGGGGTCACCCAAACAATTTTGTGGAGTAGCCTTCATTTCTAAGAACAAGAATAGACTGTCGAGTTTCAGATGAAAGTTCTCTTTTTCTGGCCATTTTGAGCGTTTAATTGACCCCACAAATGCGATGCTCCAGAAACTCAATCTGCTCAAAGGAAGGTCAGTTTTGTAGCTCCTGTAACGAGCTAAACTGTTTTCAGATGTGTGAACATGATTGCACAAGGGTTTTCTAATCATCAATTAGCCTTCTGAGCCAATGAGCAAACACATTGTACCATTAGAACACTGGAGTGATAGTTGCTGGAAATGGGCCTCTATACACCTATGTAGATATTGCACCAAAAACCAGACATTTGCAGCTAGAATAGTCATTTACCACATTAGCAATGTGTAGAGTGTATTTCTTTAAAGTTAAGACTAGTTTAAAGTTATCTTCATTGAAAAGTACAGTGCTTTTCCTTCCAAAATAAGGACCCCAAACTTTTGAACGGTAGTGTAGGTACAAGGGCTCATTGGATTCCACACTTTCTCCTTTTTCTATTGTGGATCACAGATTTGTATTTTATATACTATATCCTCTTGAAAATGAGCGTCGAGAACGCGAAATGGACATTCACAGTGACTTTTATCTCCACGACAATACATCGGTGAAGCACTTTAGCTACGGAGCTAACGTGATAGCATCGTGCTTAAATGCAGATAGAAACAAAAGAAATAAGCCTCTGACTGGAAGGATAGACAGAAGATCAACAATACTATTAAACCATGGACCTGTAACCACACGGTTAATGCTGTACCGCCTGGCGAAGCCTAGCAATGCTGTTGCTAACGACGCCATTGAAGCTAACATAGCTACGGGACCTCGACAGAGCTATGCTAAAAACATTAGCTATCCACCTACGCCAGCCCTCATCTGCTCATCAACACCCGTGCTCACCTGCGTTCCAGCGATCGACGGCGCGACGAAGGACTTCACCCGATCATCGATGCGGTCGGCGGCTAGCGTCGCATAGCGCGTCTGCTATCCAAGTCAAAGTCCTCCTGGTTGTGTTGCTGCAGCCGGCCGCTAATACACCGATCCCACCTACAGCTTTCTTCTTTGCAGTCTCCATTGTTCATTAAACAAATTGCAAAAGATTGACCAACACAGATGTCCAGAATACTGTGGAATTTTGCGATGAAAACAGAGCTTTTTGTATTGGGATACAATGTGTCCCAATACTTCCGCTTCAACCATTGACGTCACGCGCATACGTCATCATACATAGACGTTTTGAACCGGAAGTTTAGCGGGAAATTTAAAATTGCACTTTATAAGTTAACCCGGCCGTATTGGCATGTGTTGCAATGTTAAGATTTCATCATTGATACATAAACTATCAGACTGCGTGGTCGGTAGTAGTGGCTTTCAGTAGGCCTTTAACTTAACTTTAACTTTTTCTTACATTTTGTTTGCTTAAATCCATTCCATAATTTAGCCGTCAGCGAAGAAAAATTCACAAAATAGCCGCACCTTCGCATAAGCCGCACGGTTCAAAGCTTGGGAAAAAAGTAGCGGTTTATAATCCGTAAAATACGGTATATAAAAGAAAATAGTTCTGTAAATGATGTAAAACTAGACTTCTTGCTGTAGTTTTTAGTTGGACTTTGTACTTGCTTTTGCATGTGAAACTAGCATGATTTGGCTCCCTTTTTCCTATAGAGGGGCTTTTAATGTGTGAACCCTATGGGAAAACGATATGGAGTACAGCTGAAATTCATTGATAATGTCTTTACACCTAAATAAATATGATCCGTAGCTGCTGGCTCCCTCAGACTAGTAAACACATGTACTGACACTCAACACTGGATGCCGAAAGGACAAACTGTTCTATTAACACCCCACCGCGCTGCTTTTCTGATCATTTGCATCCCCGTTTCCTTGCTTGAGGTGCACATATAAGATATCCAATACACTCCTTGACAGATGATCAATCTTGATAAGCATTCTACGTCTTATCAAATCTTCACAGGGGCCGAGTTTCCTTCCTACAAGCAGGAGTTCTCCTCAGGCTAAGAAGATTCTGTCCAATATTGTTGCTGCCAAAACCATCAAGGTAAATGAGTGTGTGTGTGTGTGTGTGTGTGTGTGTGTGTGTGTGTGTGTGTGTGTGTGTGTGTGTGTGTGTGTGTGTGTTATTGTGCTTAAGTTTCATGCAGTATATCCTCCCTGGAGGGGATCACGTTTACCCTCTATCTGATTGTATTATTAGTCTATTAAGAAGGAACTTGCAGCCTCCACTCTCCTCTTTTTTTTTAAAGTGATTTAAAAAGTTAATTTATAGCCAGACAAGTGGAAATCACACTTATCTTGTTTACTTTACTGAACACTATATATATATATATATATATATATATATATATATATATATATATATATATATATATATATATATATATATATATATATATATATATATATATATATATATATATATATATATATATATATATATATATATATATATATTCAACTGTAAACGTCAGGCTTAAGTGTTAAAAGTGCCTCTAATAAGGGAGACAGTTTGACACATCTGGCTAATCTAGTTAAATGAAGCGTGCAAGCTAAGTATGGCTGAAGTTACTTTCCTATTTCACACACTATTAATAATATGTAAGAAGTTTAAAGCAGGCAGAAACAATGGGGACATGACAGAGATAAGAGATAAGACCATGTGCTGTTTAAAAAAAAAAAAAAAAAAAAATCTTCTTGTGATGGGGTTTGCTGTCAGCAAAATGTCTTTCCGCTACATTTGATTCCATAGAAGCTGAAGTTTTGTCGCTCTTTTTTTGGGGGGGGCGTGAGCACAGATTACTCTGGGCTTTCTTGACTTTAAACTGCCAGAAAGATCTCAGTTAGTCCTGCACAAGTTGCTTTGACAGCTCGCTTTTCAGGTTTTAATTCTATACAGTTTCATAGACTTTATTTATTTATTTTTTTTCCATTACCCCCTTTTTTTTTTTACATAATTATTTATTTAAATTGATCATTATTTTATTGTAATGGTATTCTAATATTTTGGTCAGCTTCATCTTGACGAGTCCATTTGTATGATACTCATTTTCTTTGCATTATTTGCATTCTTATTTTACTTTATTTATTTAATGCATTAATTATTTATTTTATTAATTGTTTCATATATATTGTTTTACTTTGTCATTTGTCTAATTTTAATTGACAAGGGTGTACCCCGCCTTCCGCCCGATTGTAGCTGAGACAGGCTCCAGCACCCCCCGCGACCCCAAAAGGGACAAGCGGTAGGAAATGGATGGATGGATGGATTATATGTATCATTTTTTTTTTTATTTAGTCCATTTTATCTTCAAGCGTTCACATTTAGGATACCACTTTTTCTTACATACTTTTCATTTGAGTTATTTAAATATACGCAGTTTTTTAATTAATTTGATCATCAATTCATCTTGATTTTATTCTAGTATTTATGTTTTTATTTACATTTTTTGGTCAACTTCAGCTTCAGCAGTGCAATACACCTTTTATTTACATTCTTTGCATTTGCATTATTTATTGTGCTCTATTTTATTAATTGTATTATTCACTTATTTTATTATATTTTTATTTTACTTATTTCATTTATTTGATTTAATCATCTTTTTTATTTTATGTCATTCATCAATTAAAAATTAAAAATATTTATCTTCAAAATACGATACTCTAGTATTTTTTATTTATTTGATTTCATCATGGATTTATTTTGGTGTAATTTGTTTGTTTATTTATTTTGGTTTTATTTATTTATTTAAAAGAAAAGAAAAAAAGGGCAGCTTTATCTTCAGAAGTCCACATGCATGAAACACCTTTTTCTTTACGTTCTTTGCATTCGCACTTACCATATTTATTTTTACTTTAGTATTTATTACATGTTATTTATTTACTATTAGTACTTTTCCAGTAATTACTTTCCTCAAGCTTGGCTAAAGTGACCATAACATTGGGGCCGACATTTTCCTTGACATGCACTTGACAGCTTGCCAAATCATTTTCATATTGCTATTGTTTTATCTTGAAAAGCCATTGTAGTGGATAGGCCATGCTTTTAGGGGTTACAGTAAACAAACACAACGTTAAATGAAAAATGCACTTGTTTGTCTATAGTAGTTTGTTTTGTGTTTGGATCTCTCAGTCCGAGCAAACAGCACACATATCATGGCTCCTGTCGCGAGGTCAGAGAGGTCAGGTCTAGATTAAATATGTATCCTGTCACCATGCCAGCTTTTGCATCGCTGTCAGTCAGAACATGGCCAAAGCCACATATGTGCCGCTCATGCGGGTCAGCGTGGGCCTGAAAATCTGAAACGTCAACCGTTTGCACAGCTGCTCTTTGGCAGGGATCCATGTCGGTCAGCTTGGGAGGCAAAATGTGGAAAATCACAAATTACTGTAGTTCAGGGGGCTTCTTTGAATAAAATGTGTGTCATAATAGCTTGTATGAGGGCGGTAGACGTTGCTAGACTTGGCCATTTCTCCAATGTTAGCTACTTCTCTTTGTTAAAATGTCTATTTTCTGCTGGATTTACTCTCTATTTTATGCTGCAGCTGTTACATATACTGTAATATTGTACATGGTAATTGTTATATATTGTATATATGATATAAACGTATAATATAATTAGGGATGTCCGATAATGGATTTTTTGCCGATATCCGATATTCCGATATTGTCCAACTCTTAATTACCGATATCAACCGATAACGATATATACAGTCGTGGAATTAACACATTATTATGCCTAATTTGGACAACCAGGTATGGTGAAGATAAGGTCCTTTTTAAACAAATTAATACAATAAAATAAGGTAAATAATAAAAAACATGTTCTTGAATAAAAAAGAAAGTAAAACAATTTAAAAACAGTTACATAGAAACTAGTAATGAATGAAAATGAGTACAATTAACTGTTAAAGGTTAGTACTATTAGTGGAGCAGCAGCACGCACAATCATGTGTGCTTACGGACTGTATCCCTTGCAGACTGTATTGATAAATATTGATATATAATGTAGGAACCAGAATATTAATAACAGAAAGAAACAACCCTTTTGTGTGAATGAGTGTGAATGGGGGAGGAAGGTTTTTTGGGTTGGTGCACTAATTGTAAGTGTATCTTGTGTTTTTTATGTTGATTTAATAAAAAAAATAAAAAAATAAAAACCGATACCGATAATAAAAAAAACGATACCGATAATTTCCGATATTATCGGACATCTCTAAATATAATATATCAGTATATATCCTATACTGTACATATATTATGTAAATATTACGTATATATGTTATATTTTATATTGCTTTTAGTCTATTTTATACCTGTATTGTCCTTTCCATCTTTTCCATCATTTGTAACTGAGTTACTGTGTGGAACAATTTCCCTTGTGGATCATTAAAGTTTGTCTAAGTCTAAGATATAAATACTTGTTTTTTCTTACAAGGGACTTTCTTTGTTAGACCAATTTGCTTATCTTATGTCATGAGTACTAAAATCGGAGATTTATACTTCTTTAGACAAGCAGAATAATCAGCCAGTCTGTTTTTTTGTATTGTATTTTATTTTGTTTATCTCTGCTTATTTTAGGTAATATTGTCACCCATGTTTGTACATATTACTTTAGATCAGGGGTCCCCAAACTTTTTGACTCGGGGGCCGCATAGGGTTAAAAAAAATTTGGCCGGGGGCCAGGCTGTGTATATATATATATATATATATATATATATATATATATATATATATATATATATATATATATATATATATATATATATATATATATATATATATATATATATATACACAGTATATATGTATATATACATTGTCTTTATAATCCGTTTTGTCATTTAACATCAATTAACATTGATGTTCATCAACATTTAACATTGTCACGTTATCGATGGGAAAATTCATTTTTAGACAATATGATTTGCCTGAGCAACTAGGAGACACCAAGAGTAACAAGCGGTAGAAAATGGATTAGAAAGGAAAGATTTAAAAAAAAAAAAAAAAAAAAAAAAAAAAAATTTTTTTTTTTTTTTTAAACTTGGGACTTCCTGTGGGCCGGATTTTGGATGCTGGGGGGCCGGATCCGGCCCGCGGGCCGTAGTTTGGGGACCCCTGCTTTAGATCAACCAAATACTACACCTACCTTCTCGGTCAAAATTATTAATCATCTTTTGTGAATGATACAGTACCCACTAGTCATGATATCTCTATAAACTTGTAACTGCACCTCATCACCCATCATCCTTAACACCGGTGCCCCCCAGGGCTGTGTTCTGAGCCCCCTCCTCTATTCACTCTACACACATGACTGTGTGGCTAAAAACACCACCAACTCCATTGTGAAATTTGCTGACGACACAGCTGGGGTGGGCCTGATCTCCGGTAACGATGAGTGAAGTGAAGAACCTGGCACTGTGGTGTCAGGAGAACCACCTCGCCCTGAACGTCAGCAAGACCAAGGAGATCATAGTGGATTTTAGGAGACGGGGGGGCAAGGAACTACAGTCCACTCAGCATAGACGGGACGCCGGTCGAGAGAGAGAGTGACCAACTTCAAATACCTCGGAGTGACAATATCAGAAGACCTGTCCTGGACCACACACGTAGACAACGTGGTGAAAAAGACACGACAACGTCTCTACTTCCTCAGGAGACTCAGGAATTTCAAGCTAAACCACAAGATTCTCAGAAACTTCTACTCATGCACAACAGAGAGTGTCATGACTGGAAACAATACCTCCTGGTTTGGGAATAGCGCCGCACACGACCGCAACAGGACTGCAGAGAGTGGCCAGATCACCGTCGGAGGTGTGCTCCCAACCATCTGCAACATCTACACCAGGGGTCACCAACGCGGTGCCCGCGGGCACCAGGTAGCCCGTAAGGACCAGATGAGTAGCCCGCTGGCCTGTTCTAAAAATAGCTCAAATAGCAGCCTCTATTTTTTAAATTTTATTTGTTTACTAGCAAGCTGGTTTAGCTTTGTCCGACATTTTTAATTCTAAGAGAGACAAAACTCAAATAGAATTTGAAAATCCAAGAAAATATTTTAAAGACTTGGTCTTCACTTGTTTAAATAAATTCATTATTTTTTTTACTTTGCTTCTTATAACTTTTAGAAAGACAATTTTAGAGAAAAAATACAACCTTAAAAATGATTTTAGGATTTTTAAACACATATACCTTTTTACCTTTTAAATTCCTTCCTCTTCTTTCCTGACAATGTAAATCAATGTTCAAGTATTTTTTTTTTTTTATTATTGTAAAGAATAATAAATACATTTTAATTTAATTCTTCATTTTAGCTTCTGTTTTTTCGACGAAGAATATTTGTGAAATATTTCTTCAAAGTTATTATGATTAAAATTCAAAAAAATTATTCTGGCAAATCTAGAAAATCTGTAAAATCAAATTTAAATCTTATTTCAAAGTCTTTTGAATTTCTTTTAAAAATTTTGTTCTGGAAAATCTAGAAAAAATAATGATTTGTCTTTGTTAGAAATATAGCTTGGTCCAATTTGTTATGTATTCTAACAAAGTGTAGATTGGATTTAAAACATGTCATCAGAATTCTAAAATTAATATTAATCAGGAAAAATTACTAATGATGTTCCATAAAAATTTTTTTTTATTTTTTCAAAAAGATTCGAATTAGCTAGATTTTCTCTTCTTTTTTTCGGTTGAATTTTGAATTTTAAAGAGTCGAAATTGAAGATAAACTATGTTTCAAAATTTAATTGTCATTTTTTTCGTGTTTTCTCCTCTTTTAAACCGTTCAATTAAGTGTAAATATCACTAATTATTAATAATAACATAGAGTTAAACGTAAATTGAGCAAATTGGCTATTTCTGGCAATTTATTTAAGTGTGTATCAAACTGGTAGCCCTTCGCATTAATCAGTACCCAAGAAGTAGCTCTTGGTTTCAAAAAGGTTGGTGACCCCTGGTCTACACCAAGGCCAAGAGGATAGTGAGGGACTCCAGCCACCCAAGCAACTGCCTCTTCTCACTGCTGCAGTCAGGCAAGCGCTACCGGAGTCTCATGGCCAACACGGAGAGACTCAGGAGGAGCTTCTATCCCCAAGCCATCAGACTGCTCAACCGCACCGCTGATTAACACTTATCACAATTGCACATAACCGCACGCACAAGAATCACTTTACTTACCACTGTAATTACCGGACTACAATACTCTTCATTCAATGACTGTAAATAATGTAAAAACAAGAGTATAAAGACGTCATACTGTTCCATTACCTTTGTTCATACTACTGTCACTACTCAACTGCCTGAGTTTTTATTTTATTTTTTAATTTTTTCATAAAGAAATTCGATCATGTGTGCTTACGGACTGTATCCCTGCAGACTGTATTGATCTATATCTCCTCCAGGACCAGGAGGCGTGTGGGTCGGATCACAGCTGACTCTTCTCACCCTGGACACAAACTATTCTCCCCTCTCCCCTCAGGCAGGAGACTACGCTCCATCCAGACCCACACCTCCCGCCACATGAACAGTTTTTTCCCTTTCGGCCATCAGGCAAATGAACCATAACTCCTAACAGTAGCTCCTTGAATTCCTTCTAAGTCTATCTGATAGCTCAGTTACAGCTCTTTTTATTACCAAATATGTGTTATATGTGTTTTATGTCGCACGATTGCACCAAGAAAAATTCCTAGTTTGTGAACCCGTTCTCAAACAATGGCAATACAACTATTCTGATTCTGATATTGTGTTTTTTATGTTGATTTAATAAAAAAAAAATATTTTTTTTTTTTTTTTTTTTAATTTCTTGTGCGGCCCGGTACCAATCGGTGGTTGGGGACCACTGGTTTAATGTATCCAGCGGGGCATCACAACAAAATTAGGCATAATAATGTGTTAATTCCACGACTGTATATATCAGTATCGGTTGATATCGGAATTGGTAATTAAGAGTTGGACAATATCGGAATATCGGATATCGGCAAAAAAGCCATTATCGGACATCTCTACTTATTACGTATTACTAGCTTGTGTGCTTAGTTGCTGTGTAGCTGCTAGCTCCTAGTAGACTATAGCCTACCATGTTTACCTTTTGTGAATGACTTCACTAAAATACAAAAAAAGAGCAAACTTGTGGGCTTACCGTCCAAACTTTGCACAAGTTAACGCGCTGAAGGATTGCTTGTATCGGCACTTTTACCGGAGATTCCCCATGTAATGCGACTAGGGTGACCATTTCCATTACACCAAAAAGGAGGACAATTTGCGGCATATGACACCAAAAAGGAGGACATTATGCGGCATATCAATAAATTACTATGGTGTACATAGGACTCTGGTATACTCTTATTTGTAGTACAATTTTGAGTGGTTTAAAGGTGATGTTTGTGTGGCTGAATAGGAACAAATATTAAAGTCAAGTGTTTGTTAACGGTATTTGTATTTATTCAATACATTGTGGTGTTCAAAAAGTGACCACTGAGATGAATCTTTTCAAGTGCAGAGTGCCACAAAGCATAACATGTGTGGACTTAAATGTAAACAACAATTAACAGGTAACATATATAATTTTTTAAAAAATGTTAGCCACATCAGACGTGCACACTGTGGCCACACCAGCGTCACACCTGTCCCAAACCTGACATCATAACAATTTAAATGTTTTATTAAAATAATTTTCTGATATAAGTGATTTTGCCCTCTTACAATGACAATAACAAAAAAACATATTTTTCATGACCTATGTGCTAGTATTGTACGTCTGGCTGCGGGTCCTGCCTTTAAAAGAAATGTTACCCCTTTCAGAGATTACATTTAGTTCCTGTAACTTTCTGTCTGTAAAATACATCTTTTTATTAGCATTTATGACAATATTTCATGAATAATATCCTTAGATTAACATTCTTAATAAATGGCAGTAAAATAAGCACACATCTGATTGAGGAGTCAGAGTGTTACAACCTGGCATTTACACATTGTGTGGCGTTGGGGTTGTCCGACTTTTTGTGTGGCCATAAACGCAGCATTGGCTAAGTGCCATGAGTGCGTGTGTTGGTGCAGGTGAGACAGAGCGAGCGGCTTCTGTTGATATGACGGAGGACAACGTTGGTTTAAGCCTGGTTTGTACGGCAGAAAATTACCAGTTTTTATAGATAAAAGTTTTTTTTACTCATGTTTTTGGTGTGGTTACAAACAGTTTTGCTCAATAAAGTGATTGATGGGATTCCTGTCCGTAAAGTGTCTCGACAGACGATAATTGAACTGTGTTGACAAAGATTGTTTTATTCATTGGGGCCACTCTTGTTGTCACTTGTCGTCACCTCATAGAGTTGCATTGCAAAATCATACAGAATACATTGTATTGTGTTTATTTTGTTTAAAGTTCAGATGGGATTTTTGATTTCCTGCGCGGCATTAATTTGCTGTGAGCGGTGCGCCATTGCGCAGAAGCACACATTAGAGCAGGGGTGGGCAATTAATTTTTACCGGGGGCCGCATGAGCTACCCGAGCACTGCTGGAGGGCCACATCGACAATATTTCAATTAAATTTTGCTCAATATTATTTTTGATATATACCGTAAGATAAATAATAATAATAATAATAATAATAATAATAATAATAATTAATAATAATAGTAATACTTCAACATAGTGTGTGTAACAGCATTCCATGACTAATATAAATAAATTAACATTAATAAGAAATGACAGTAAAATAAGCACACGTATGACTGAGGAGTCATAGTGTAACTTTGTGTGGTGTTTGAGTTGTCCGACTTTTTGTGTGGCCATAAACGCACCAGTGGTTTAGTGCTATGCGTGTTGGTGACAGATGACAAGTTGGTTTTGGCCTGGTTTGTACGGCAGAAAATGACTAGTTTTTCGAGATAGAATTGTTTTACTCATGTTTTTGGTGTGGTTATGTCCGAATATAAACAGTTTTGTTCAATAAAGTGATCGATATAATTCCTGTCCTCGAAGCATCTCGATAGACGTTACAATAATTGAACGGTGTTCTATTGAACGGTGTTGACGAACACCGTTAGGGCCGCTTGTTGTCACTGTCACTCAAAGTTGCATTGCAAAATTCCATAGAATAAATATGTTTATTTTGTTTAGAATTCAGATGGGATTTGATTTGGTGCACGGCATATACTTGCTGCGCGCAGCGGACGCTTGAGCAGTGCGCAATTGCGCAGGCGCGCACCTTAGAGGGAACGTTGCTTTGCAGTTCATGTCTTGTTGGAAACACGCCATTCCTCATCAACTTTTCTCTTTTTAGCGTCTCGGGTGTAAACCGTGCATCACTTGTCGCTGCATGTGCACCTTCACTCGCAGGTTACACACTGACACACGCCCATAAATAATACTTTTCAAAATAAAAGCAGCACAGTTGTATTGCGCGCAGGACATAGATGTTTTTTCAACTTTATTTTGTAATTGCAGCTGTTCACATTCACTCACAATCACTCACACGCATACGTCCACACGGAAGTAATACAAATAACGATTTTCAAAACAAAAGCAGCACCGTTGTATTGCACACTCGACATAGATACTTTTTAAAATGTATTTTGTAATTTATAATTGGCCTCACGCGGGCCGGACAGGGACGCACAAAGGGCCGGATGCGGCCCGCGGGCCGCAGAATACCCAGGTCTGCATTAGAGGGAACGTTGGACCCTTGTTTACCTTTTTAACCAATGATAAGCAGATTTGTATCCGACACTGCTCTTAGCCAATCATTTGATATGTTACTGCGTTGGGGGCATTTTTTTACGGTCTATGATTGGCTATTGCGCTGCAGCCCAGCAAAGATGAAAAAACTCCGCTCTTCAAGCCTAGTGCCTCAAAAAGGAGGACAAATACGTGTCCGGCTTGATGCTGCGCCTGACGCCGGACAGGGCATTCTAAATCCGGACACCTGGTCACCCTAAATGCGACACTTGTTTTTTGTTTTTTTTTGCTGGTATCGGACCGAGGGGAGCTAACTTACTTACGTAACCTTTTCTCTCCGCAGGCTTCTTTCAAAGCAGAAAACGGCGATCCAATAGCCATCTGCCAGTTAATAGTGGAGCCCACACCTCACGTCGTAGACCAGACGTTCCGGCTTTACCACCCGGAGCTCAGTTTCCTCAAGAAGTCCATCCGCTTGCCGCCATGGCACGCCCTCTCTGGCAGCACCGGTAACTACACACATTTTCAGTCTTATTGCTGAATTGATCCAAATAAAGATACAGTACAGTACAGTAATCCCCCTCTGCTAATCGGGTCTGTGATAAATTAATTTCCACAAATTATTGATCAAATATTTTGATAGCTGTAAAACAGTTGACGGCCTTCTAAATATGATTTAAAAAACAATGAGAGCCCTTTACAGGGTTCGTACGGGTGCTTAAAAACCTTGAAAATGCTTGTATTTTAATGTGTTTTCATGGTTTGAAAAATGCTTGAATTTTGGGTGAAGTGCTTGGAAATGCTTGGAAATGTTCATCGTATTTCTCGGCAGTCTGACTCAATAGGCAAATTATAAAATGGAAAAAAATCAAATAAGTTTCCTTAAAAATCAAAGCTACGCGCTTGATCTTACATGCCAGATATGGCTCTGTGTCGCCCCCAAGGGGACAGTGGTGCATCGGTCCAGGGTCGCGGGGGGGTGCTGCAGCCGATCTCAGCTGCATTCAGGGTGGAAGGCGGGGTACACCTTGGACAAGTCACCACCTCATCACAGGGCCAACACAGATAGACAGACAACATTCACACTCACATTCACACACTAGGGACCATTTAGTGTTGCCAATCAATATATATATATATATATATATATATATATATATATATATATATATATATATATATATATATATATAACATTTTTAAAAAATATTTTTAAAGATTTAAATCTAAAATAGTTATATTGACACAAGCACATTATTTTCACGCTTTCGCGGGCCACACAAAACAATGTGGCGGGACAGATCTGGCCCCCGGGCCTTGAGTTGGACACCTGTGCATTAGATATTCCCTCAGCTTTGGTGACTGTTGAAGGTCCCAGGGACCCAAAAGGGTCTCAGTCAATAAAGTGTTGAAAATAAGTCAAATATGACAATGTTTTTTTTTTTTTTACTTTCAACACTTAATTCGTATTATTTGCTTATTCATAGATCAACCAGTGTTTCCCACACATTCATTTATTTGTGGCGGCCCGCCACGAAAGAATTACGTCCGCCACAAATAAAAAAAAAAATAAAAAAAAACATTTTTTAAATGTTTTTATTTTTTTGTCCTGTCCAGCTTCTCAGGCAAATCATATAGTTGATGTAGATGCCCATATCGGCTGTTCAGATTTACTTTACAAAAGAGAAGTGTAGGATACTTCTCTTGTTGCCTTATTTGTATTTGACTTTATTAAATGTATTTATATTAGAAACACAACATGTGTATATAACAAAGGGTGCAAAGTCTGCAGGCAGTAGGAAACACATGGTTAAGTGTAGGGAGTAAAACTGATGGCAGTCTAAAGTTCAAGATTTTTGGAGCTCTTTGTTCAGTGGATCAGATGTTTGATGAAGCTCTGTGTCTTTCTACCACCACTACTGTTTTTTGTTTATTTGTTACTGACTGTGGCAGGACACCTCTGCCTCTGTTTCACTTTATGTTGCTGGTAAATAATATGGTTGTAGTAGTAGGCTAAAGTTAAATTATTTAGTATGCACTAATTAAAGGGGCAGAGCTTTAAGAGACATTTAGCTTTTATATTTTATAAGATATATTTTTTGTAAGAACCACAATTAATAAATATATTTCAGTGAATAACTTATTGTTCAAATCTGTATATAAATATGTACATAAAGTGTTGTAATTATATTGTAAAATGGATGGATGGATGGATGGACGGACGTTTGAAACAAAACTGTTATTATTAATTAGTAAGTATACATTTTTTTAGCCTTTTTAGAGAAAATCATATCATTGTAGTAAATTATGCAAATTACTCGATGATGTCATGGTGACCACGCCCATAGCCACGCCCATATCCACGCCCCCACCGCCACAGGTATCTTGGCAGTTTATGGGAAACACTGGATCAACTTCAGATCTACAGGTTGACATATTTGTTTTATGTTTTATGCCCTTTTTGAATGCGAAAAACTTTTTAAATAAGGCAAACTAAAAAAAAAAAATATTGTTTTTTTTTCACTTTCAATGCTTAAATATTTATAGATTAACCTCAGGTCTGTCCATATACATACTACTTGTTTATGTTGTATGCCCTTTTTAAATGGGGAAAACACAAAATATGCAATATTTTCCCCCAAAACTGTTCAATATTTGATGTGAAGTAATTAGAGCCTGAAATAGGTCAATAATTCATAACAACATTGCTTTTGGTTCATTATTATTTTTTGAGCAATGACATTGGATGGAAATGATTAGTCCGTCATTGGACTTGTTTGTACTGTGAAGGTCATGTAATGTATAATTTGTAACCTTTTTTCACAACTTAAAACTGAGCTAATATGAATGATTTTGTAGTTTTCACACAACATGGTTGTATGCATTTCTTGCTCTATTATTTTCGTTGTCTGCTTAACTTGTCTGGCTACCTCAGTGAAAGCAAAACAAGTTTGTCTTTTTGTTAATTTGTTATCTATAGCCACAGTTATAAGGCTAGATATGCTTAATGAAAGGTGACTGAGGTGTTGTGAAACAAACAAAATATTTTCCTGTAATTTATTATCCTTATATTAATGTGGAGCAGTTTAGTTAATAAATGAGTGAAATTGACATTTTGAGGGTGCGTGCATTTATATCACATTATGCACTTTACAAGCACAAATACGGCGTGAATCAATCCGTGCTGTTTGATGTCAATGAGTGCTGTAAGTAAGAAAAATAACAAGTAATGTGAAAAACAACACAAATGGAGACACGTTTGCAAACACCAATGACATTGAATAAAGGCCTACTGAAACCCACTACTACCGACCACGCGGTCTGATAGTTTATATATCAATGATGAAATCTTAACATTGCAACACATGCCAATATGGCCGGGTTAAGTTATAAAGTGCAATTTTAAATTTCCCCCTAAACTTCCGGTTCGAAACGCCTCTGAGGATGACGTATGCGCGTGACGTCAATCATTGAAACGGAAGTATTCGGACACCATTGAAGTCAATACGAAATAGCTCTGTTTTCATCTCATGATTCCACAGTATTCTGGACATCTGTGTTGGTGAATCTGTTGCAATTTGTTCATTGCATTATGGAGAAAGAAGCTGAGCAAGCAAAGAAGAAAGTTGTCGGTGCGAAGCGTCTATTTTGCGAGGGAAGTCAGCAGCAACACGTACACAGCCGGCGCTTCTTTGTTTACATTCCCGAAAGATGCAGTCAAGATGGAAGAACTCGGATAACAGAGACTCTAACCAGGAGGACTTTTGACTTCGATACACAGACGCCTGTAGAGAACTGGGACAACACAGACTCTTACCAGGATGACAAAGACGCAGACGTGCTACCGTGAGTATGCAGCTTTGGCTTCCAAACATTTGATAGCTTGACCGTACGTGCGCGTCACGTACGTAACTTTTTTTAAAAATATATAAGCTTTATGAACCTTGGGTTAGGTGAACCGTCTTTTGGGCTGAGTGATTGTGTGTGTTGATCAGGTGTTTGAATTGTATTGGCGTGTTCTATGGAGCTAGGAGCTAGCAGAGGAGCTAGGAGCTAGCATAACAAACATGTAGGTGTTTTTATGCAGGATTAATTTGTGGCATATTAAATATAAGCCTGGTTGTGTTGTGGCTAATAGAGTATATATATATGTCTTGTGTTTATTTACTGTTGTAGTCATTCCCAGCTGAATATCAGGTCACCCCCGGCTCTCACAGCATCTTCCCTATCTGAATAGCTTCAACTCCCCACTAGTCCTTCACTTGCACTTTCCTCATCCACAAATCTTTCATCCTCGCTCAAATTAATGGGGAAATTGTCGCTTTCTCGGTCCGAATCTCTCTCACTTCATGCGGCCATCATTGTAAACAATAGGGAACTTTGCGTATATGTTCAACTGACTACGTCACGCTACTTCCGGTAGGGGCAAGCCTTTTTTTTTATCAGATACCAAAAGTTGCGATCTTTATCGTCGTTGTTCTATACTAAATCCTTTCAACAAAAATATGGCAATATCGCGAAATGATCAAGTATGACACATAGAATAGATCTGCTATCCCCGTTTAAATTTAAAAAAAATCATTTCAGTAGGCCTTTGAATAGTCTACAGAAAAACTGCTTCATTTTCTATGCCCCATTCAGTTAATGATAACTGCTGCTTCAATGTTAGGCTTAGCTTTTAGCAGATTTTCCGTATTTTTCCTACAGACAGCATTTGGTGACCTCAAACAACGAGACTTTGGATTGATTCGCGCTGCTTTTCGCCTTTTGAAGGGTACTGGAAAAAACTGGAAAATTGATCTTGCAAGTCCCTAAAAAGTGCTTGAATTTGGCGATGGAAAAGGTGTACGAACCCTGCCTTTAGACATGAAATAGTCACCTTTACACTAATGCAGTAATGCTGGCTGAGGCTGAGCCAATCTGTGGCCACGATGCTGAACAGCACACTCTGATTGGTTTAGACTCCTCTCGTGGCAGTGTTATGAATTTTACTTCATTTCGATATGTGTATGCTTGGAAATGCTTAATTTAGGCCAAGAATATGTGGAATATGCTTTTAAAAAAACAACAATAACTTCTTCTCAAAAAAAAAAAAATACATTTGAAGTGTGATGTGGCGATATTTTACCAGTCTGTATTGTAACTACAAAAAACATTTATACTGAAACATCCATATCCACTGTCCAATAAATTATATCATTTCTGTTCTCCATCTCATGGCTTTTATTAGCAACAAAATGTATTTTTTTTCATATATTTTGCAAGTACAAGGACACTGTGAAGCTTTAATCCCATTCTCCTCCTGTGCATTAACGTTCTTATGCGTCTCCCTAATGGCTTCAGCAGGTGGTGGCACAGATGCAAAGACGCACATTTCTGTACGCTGCAGTGACCCCAACATCATCTGCCAGACTGGGATGCTGGTAAGAGAACCTCTACAGTACAGTACTTGTCTTTCTCAGCCCACACTAATGTAAGCAGGGGATTAATTACAAAGCTGATAGCTTCAGCTCCATGCTTTTGTTTGGTAGGTAGAGCACTTGCAAGCGTTCTTTGTAATGAGTCGAGCACCCTTTTTTAAAGCACAAAGGGCTTCTTTTTACTTAATATGCTAATGTGTTTTTTTTTTTTTTTTTTTTTTGTGCAATGTCTGCCTTCTTATTTTCTACTGGCACCCTTCTTTTTTATGTTGATCATTTTACTGTCTTTCTGGCTAGGTGCCAGGAGAGCCTCAGGATGTGTTCTTAAAAGTACCTGGCAGTCCTAGTCCCAACATCAAAATGTTCTACGTGATGGTTTTCACGTGAGTATTCCCAACACAACAGTAGTAGATGTAAATACTAAAGCACTGTTCATTTATATTTACAAAGATAATGTTTTGATTAGGGCTGTCAAAAAGTAATATGCCCCTTTTTAAATATGTGTGTATTTTATTATACACTACCGTTCAAAAGTTTGGGGTCACATTGAAATGTCCTTATTTTTGAAGGAAAGGCACTGTACTTTTCAATGAAGATAACTTTAAACTAGTCTTAACTTTAAAGAAATACACTCTATACATTGCTAATGTGGTAAATGACTATTCTAGCTGCAAATGTCTGGTTTTTGGTGCAATATCTACATAGGTGTATAGAGGCCCATTTCCAGCAACCATCACTCCAGTGTTCTAATGGTACAATGTGTTTGCTCATTGGCTCAGAAGGCTAATTGGTGATTAGAAAACCCTTGTGCAATCATGTTCACACATCTGAAAACAGTTTCGCTCGTTACAGAAGCTACAAAACTGACCTTCCTTTGAGCAGATTGAGTTTCTGGAGCATCACATTTGTGGGGTCAATTAAACGCTCAAAATGGCCAGAAAAAGAGAACTTTCATCTGAAACTCGACAGTCTATTCTTGTCCTTAGAAATGAAGGCTATTCCACAAAATTGTTTGGGTGACCCCAAACTTTTGAACGGTAGTGTATATATATATATACACACACAATTGAGCTGTTTGGCCTTTAATCTTAGGAACACCAAACCTACCGTCAAGCATGGTGGTGGTAGTTGTATGCTCTGGGCCTGTTTTGCTGCCAATGGAACTGGTGCTTTACAGAGAGTAAATGGGACAATGAAAAAGGCGGATTACCTCCAAATTCTTCAGGACAACCTAAAATCATCAGCCCGGAGGTTGGGTCATGGGCGCAGTTGGGTGTTCCAACAGGACAATGACCCCAAACACAATTCAAAAGTGGTAAAGGAATGGCTAAATCAGGCTAGAATTAAGGTTTTAGAATGGCCTTCCCAAAGTCCTGACTTAAACATGTGGACAATGCTGAAGAAACAAGTCCATGTCAGAAAACCAACAAATTTAGCTGAACTGCGCCAATTTTGTCAAGAGGAGTGGTCAAAAATTCAACCAGAAGCTTGTGGATGGCTACCATAAACATCTTATTGCAGTGAAACTTGCCAAGGGACATGTAACCAAATATTAACATTGCTGTATGTATATTTTTTTTATACTAATGTAACTTATCTGAACAATATCCAGTGTTGTGGTATTCCAATTAACTGGAATCCAGTGTGCTGTGGGGCCCTATTGTAGTGAATCACACCTGAGACATCATAAATTAATCAAATCTTTATTAGACACGTAAACAATGTGACAAAGAACATTTTACAACAACCAAACTAGAGATCTAGATATCTGGTCAGGACACTCCTCACTCTTTTGTTTTCACCTTCATTGTCCATTCCTTTTTGGTGACTTTATATACTCTGGACCTAGACGCTGAGTCCGCGACATACATGACGGACAATAACTGATACAGTCTGCTTTGCTAGTCCAAAAGCATTCAATGTTTTCCATAGTCTTCCCTCGACAACCCGGTAATACAAAGCACCCGCTACCTTTTTTATCACATCCACAGGAGCTCGCATTCTCGTTGACTCTCCTTCAACAAATTGACAAAGTTTTTCACTAAGTAGAATCACAGCTGACCTGGACATTGGAAAGTTCTCTTGCCGTCTGAGAAGTGTTGTATCCCAAATAGCTGCAATCACTTCCTTTTAAGGTATTCATGTGGGATTTCCACATGCGTCTGTACATGTAGAGGAAGGAGAAACACGAGCACGTCTGGATGACTCGACTTCATATTTTTTTCAGTGGTTAGCTCCGAGCTACGAAACCGCTTTATTATGAAGCTGGCTGTGGCGCGTTCTTTCTGACGTCACTTCCTGTGTGGGGCGCGTTCTTTCTGACGTCACTTCCTCTCCAAACTCAGTTTGTAAACAATCAATGAGTCCATACAAAGCTAAGAGCCGGAGATTCAAGAAATACACGGCGCATTTACCAGTGTAAAAAATTGTCCAAAAAGGGGAACCTTAAGCGCTGGGTTAGTGTGGCTGAAACGGGGCTTAGGCTAAATAATTATTTGTTCAATGCAGGGGTCCCCAAACTTTTTGACTCAGGGGCCGCATTGGGGTAAAAAAATTTGGCCGGGGGCCGGGCTGTATATATATATATATATATATATATATATACATGTATATATGTATATACATTGTTTCTATAATCCGTTTTGTCATTTAACATCAATTAACATTGATGTTCATCAACATTTAACATTGTCACGTTATCGATGGGAAAATTAATTTTTAGACAGTATGATTGGCCTGAGCGGCTAGGAGACACAGAGAGTAACAAGCGGTAGAAAATCGATTGGAAAGGAAAGATAAATTTAAAAAAAATAAAATTAAATTAAAAAAAAATCAAATAAAATAAAAAAATTTACTTGGGACTTCCCGTGGGCCGGATTTTGGATGCTGGGGGGCCGGATCCGATTTTAGAATCTGAATAAATAATCACTATTTGGGTGATAATTGATTTCTTTGAGCACACCTATTATTGATGTATATTTGTTTGTGCCGTTCATATTGGTACTTATAGTACACAGCATCATAAACTCTTGGTGGATGCCCGTTGAGGTCCAATGTGGAAATGCACCATATTTTATCTCCTATCTTATTAGAATGTGCATATTATCTGCCATGTAAATTAATATAATGGGTTAATGATGTAGCACAACACCTAACGTTATGTATGGTGAGTCAACAAGCCAACATGAGGGAGACTCCTGCGTTGGCATCAAAACTCCGAAATGACTTCAGCATCTTCCAAATGTCCCTGCATGCTCTTTAAGTGCTGTAGTCATTGAGCAGTGCTGAGTATGTGACTACATCACCTCCCACTCGCAGCTCTCAGTCTCATCTCAGGCCACCGAGACCTACATTGCCTTTGTCTCAGCAGTGGGAGGAGGAGGAGGAGGAGGAGGAGGATGATGGCGGCGGCGGCAGCCTTGGCTTCTCATTAAAATGCGAGTGCATACCCTCAGATCAAACCGTCTTCATCTTTGACCTCCCGCTGCTCCTCCAGTCTCTCCGGGAACGCTTTATCTTACTGTAATTGTTCCCGATGTTGTTTGCTCTCTGCAGTGACGAGTGGATGGCGGCGCCCTCGCAGATCTGGCAAATTTACGTGCATTTCATGGAGCGGGTGGACGTCAAGTGTGTCACTGGCCAACGGAGCCGCCAATCACTGGTGCTGAGGGGGAGGCAGGCCGCTCGCAAGGTCAAGTGCTTCTCGTCACGCCCCCAGGAGATTGAGGTACGGCCCCATTTAGTAAATGTAGTGCCTGGAAAGTTACTTCATCAATGCCACTTGGTGCTCAGCCCAGTTTCTCATGTTCCGTACATTTAGTTGTCTGCCTTTTTACTCAAGTAATTATAGCTGTGCTGTGATCCTTTTGCCTGTTATCCAAGGCCCCTTCTACACTAAGCCGACTAACGTTATCCAGGGTAAATCCCACCTAACCGTATCCTTGTCTACACACACACAATGGTAGTTTAAGACACCCTCCTCCCTTCGTCCGCCGGCGCAACGCGACCTAATACGCATGCGCGGAAAATGTGCACGTCATAGTCACCTCCAGTGTTGCTTTGTGTGCAAGTTCTTTAAATGTAACTTATCTGAACAATATCCAGTGTTGTTGTCACGACAGGGGGGAAGGAGGTTTGTTCCCCCGGGATGCAAACAGATCACTCCGGACAGGACTTGCAGGTAGGAACATGATTTAATCTTGAACAAAACTCAAAGAGGTACAAGGAACGGAAAACAAGGTGAAGGAACAAGGTGTCGATCGCACTTGAAGCTAAATACTTAGCATGGACTAGAAGACGAGACGTGACGAGAGCATGAAGCAAACACTTAGCACAGTGGTTCGTAACCTGGGTTCGATCGAACCCTATGGGTTCGGTGAGTCGGCCTCAGGGGTTCGGCGGAGGTCAAGACACACCCGACTCATCGTGTAAATACAAACTTCTCCCTATCGCGTATTACGGATACGGCAACAGCTGACTGATTTGCAGGTGTGTAATTTGTTGTGAGTTTATGCACTGTGTTGGTTTTGTTGTTTGAACAAGGTGATGTTCATGCACGGTTCATTTTATGCACCAGTAAAAAAACATGGTAACACTTTAGTACGGGGAACATATTCACCATTAATTAGTTGCTTATTAACATGCAAATTGGTAACATAATGGCTCTTAACTAGTCATTATTAAGTACTTATTAATGCCTTATTCTGCATAACCCTAACCCTCTAACCCTGGCCCTAACCCTCTAACCCTAACCCTAACCAAATAACTCTAAATTAAGTCTTTGTTACTTAGAATATGTTCCCCATACTAAAGTGTTACCAAAAACATATAACTTTGTCTTGAATTTGAAAAGTTTTATTTTTATTTTTCACTAAAGAAGGGTTCGGTGAATGCGCATATGAAACTGGTGGGGTTCGGTACCTCCAACAAGGTTAAGAACCACTGACTTAGCATGAAGCAAACACTTAGCATAAAGCAAACACTTAGCATAAACGATGGCCTGGAACACTCAGGGAACTGTGGCATGAAACTAGCAAGACTTACCTGGCAAGGCATGAGACAAACAATGACGCCAGGCCGACTAACTGGCAAGGGCAGGTTTAAATAATGTCTCTTGATTAGAGCCAGGTGAGCGTGCCGAACACAAGAGGCAGGTGAAGCTAACACGCAACCATGGCAATCAAAACAAACAAGAGTGCACAAAAAACAGGAACTATAGAGTCAAACTAACAGAACATAACGAAAACACGGATCATGACAGTTGTGGTATTTCAATTAACTGGAATCCAGTGTGCTGTGGGGCCCTGTTGTAGTGAATCACACCTGAGCCATCATAAATTAATGACATCTTTATTGGACATGTGAAAGCTTTACAACAATCAAACTAGGGATCTAGATATCTGGTCAGGACACTCCTCACTCTTTTGCCTTTACCTTCATTGTCCATTCGTTTTTGGTGACTTTATATACTCTGGACCTAGACGTTGAGTCCGCGACATACATGGCGGACAATAACTGATACAGTCTGCTTTGCTAGTCCAAAAGCATTCAATATTTTCCGTAGTCTTCCCTCGACAACCAAGTAATACAAAGCACACGCTACCTTTTTTATATCACATCCACGGGAGCCCGCATTCTCGTTGACTCTCCTTCGACAAATGGACAAAGTTTTTCGGTAAGTAGAATCTCAGCTGACCTGGACATTGGAAAGTTCTCTTGCCGCCTGAGAAGTGTTGTATCCCAAATAGCTGCAATCGCTTTCCCTTAAGGAGAAAAACGGGCATGTCTGGATGACTCGCCTCCATATTTCCAGTGGTTAGCTCCGAGTTACGAAACCCCTTTATTATGAAGCTGGCTGTGGCGCGTTCTTTCTGACGTCACTTCCTGTGTGGGGTGCGGTCTTCCTGGCGTCACTTCCTCTCCGAACTCCGTTTGTAAACGATCAATGAGTCCATACAAAGCTAAGAGCCGGAGATTCAAGAAATACACGGCGCACTTACCAGTGTAAAAAATTGTCCGAGGAGGGGAACCTTAAACGCTGGTTTAGTGTGGCTAAAACAGGGCTTAGGCTAAATAATTATTAATTTAAGGGGTTATCCGGCTTAGTGTAGACATAGCCTAACAATCATTCTCAACTGGCTCACACTCCCATGGCAAAGCCTTAAGCACACATTAAAGAAAATTCAAGTTTCAGTATACAAGACAACAAACACTATACCGTAATTTCCGGACTATAAGCCGCACCTGACTATAAGCCGCACCAGCTAAATTTAGGAGAAAATACAGATTGCTCCATATATAAGCCGCACCCGACTATAAGCCGCAGGGTTTTGATGTGTAATTACCGTAGTATATCGGGGTTCCTGCTACCACGGAGGGGATTGTCGGGACAGAGATGACTGTTTGGGAACGCAAAGCGTCCCATTTATTAACAATAAATCTTTCAATCATTCAATCAAACTTTCACATCTTTGACATGGCGAACAGCATTCGTGCAGAGTACAAATAATACAACGGTGCAAAGTAATACAAAGTGCTCGCCTGTACGTTATCAAAATAACCAGCCTACCGGTATATGAAAAGTCAGTCTTTAATCATTGTGTCATCGTCTTCCTCCTGCGTACTAAAACCACCGAAATCCTCTTCGTCGGTGTCGGAGAAGAACAGGCCGTAAATAAGCCGCACCCTTGTATAAGCCGCAGGGACCAGAACGAGGGGAAAAAGTAGCGGCTTATAGTCCGGAAATTACGGTATTAGGGCAGACTCACACTAGGGCGTTTACATTGTGCCTGGAACCCAGGAAGGGCAGTCTTTGCACGGTAAATAAGGATCCACGATAAAACAACTAGAAAAGCACTTGGAGAGTGCAGACTTTCGCCAGGCCCTACATTCCAATAGTAAAAAAGTCCTGAATCTACAAGGTGATCCGGATCAGCCCCAAAATGTAATCACTTGTTCTTTATCCTATTTCGGAAATTTCCTGAAAGGTACAGTAAAATCCGCCCATAACAGAATGAAAGAACATGAGGGAAGCCTCTTGGCAGTCATCCAGTGTCTTCGTCTGTGTGGGTGGATCTTTTGATTGATTGATTGAGACTTTTATTAGTAGATTGCACAGTACAGTACATATTCCGTACAATTGACCACTAAATGGTAACACCCGAATAAGTTTTTCAACTTGTTTAAATTGATTCATGATACAGTATATACTATTTTCATAATACAGTCATCACACAAGATAATCATCAGAGTATATACATTGAATTATTTACATTATTTACAATCCGGGGTGTGGGATATGGAGGGGGGGGGGGGGGTTTAGGTTTGGTTGGTATCAACACTTCAGTTATCAACAATTGCATCATCAGAGAAATGGACATTGGACTGACTTGGTAGGATATGTACAGCAAGTAGTGGACATAGAGAGAGAGAGATCAGAAAGTATATAAGAAAAAGTGTCTACATTTGATTATTTACATTTGATTATTTACAATCCGAAGAGGTATGATGAGGAAGGGAGGGTGTTAGTTTAGGGTTGAAGTTGCCTGGAGGTGTTCTTTTAGTGAGCTTTTGAAGGAGGATAGAGATGCCCTTTCTTTTACACCTGTTGGGAGTGCATTCCATATTGATGTGGCATAGAAAGAGAATGAGTTAAGACCTTTGTTAGATCGGAATCTGGGTTTAACGTGGTTAGTGGAGCGCCCCCTGGTGTTGTGGTTATGGCGGTCATTTACGTTAAGGAAGTAGTTTGACATGTACTTCGGTATCAGGGAGGTGTAGCGGATTTTATAGACTAGGCTCAGTGCAAGTTTTACTCTGTCCTCCACCCTGAGCCAGCCCACTTTGGAGAAGTGGGTAGGAGTGAGGTGGGATCTGGGGTGGAGGTCTAGAAGTAATCTGACTAGCTTGTTCTGGGATGTTTGGGCCGCTAGCATACATACACAGAGGTTGAGGCTCGTAACGTATTAGAAACTATCCGAATCAGGCCCGAAATCTAATTAATTGTTCTATTTTCCTTGTCATTTCCATAACGTTTCATGGAAATTCACCCATAACCTTTTGAGTTATTTTGCGCCACAGTAGCTATATTGGTTTGGTTTGGTGGCCCACCACTCCGTTCAAAAGTCACGTGTCCGAATACAACCTATAGGACAGAGGGGGTTTAGCGAAAGGGGGATGAACAAGAGACAATAGTAAATAACATTATAAAAAACAGGAATAGGCCCTTGATGACAGCAACGGCGGTAAAGATTTTCTTCCAGCACTATCGTCACTGGTCTTGCCACCAATGCTAACGAGCAGAAAAATAATAAATAAATATGGACACGAATGCACCTTTTAAAGGCCTACTGAAAGCCACTACTACCGACCACGCAGTCTGATAGTTTATATATCAATGATGAAATCTTAACATTGCAACACATGACAATACGGCCGGGTTAACTTATATAGTGCAATTTTAAATTTCCCGCTAAACTTCCGGTTGAAAACGTCTATGTATGATGACGTATGCGCGTGACGTCAATAGTTAAACGGAAGTATTCGGACACCATGGAATCCAATACAAAAAAGCTCTGTTTTCATCTCAAAATTCCACAGTATTCTGGACATCTGTGTTGGTGAATCTTTTGCAATTTGTTTAATGAACAATGAAGACTGCAAAGAAGAAAGTTGTAGGTGGGATCGATGTATTAGCGGCTGGCTGCAGCAACACAACCAGGAGGACTTTGACTTGAATAGCAGACGCGCTATCCGACGCTAGCCGCCGACCGCACGGATGATCGGGTGAAGTCCTTGGTCCTTCCGTCGATCGCTGGAACGCAGGTGAGCACGGGTGTTGATGAGCAGATGAGGGCTGGCTGGCATAGGTGGAGCGCTAATGTTTTTATCATAGCTCTGTGAGGTCCCGTTGCTAAGTTAGCTTCAATGGCGTCGTTAGCAACAGCATTGTTAAGCTCCGCCAGGCTGGAAAACATTAACCGTGTATTTACATGTCCATGGTTTAATAGTATTGTTGATTTTATGTCTATCCTTCCAGTCAGGGGTTTATTTCTTTTGTTTCTATCTGCATTTAAGCACGATGCTATCACGTTAGCTCCGTAGCTAAAGTGCTTCACCGATGTATTGTCGTGGAGATAAAAGTCACTTTGAATGTCCATTTCGTGTCCTCGACTCTCATTTTCAAGAGGATATAGTATCCGAGGTGGTTTAAAATACAAATCCGTGATCCACAATAGAAAAAGGAGAGGGTGTGGAATCCAATGAGCCAGCTTGTACCTAAATTACGGTCAGAGCGAAAAAAGATACGTCCTGCACTGCACTTTAGTCCTTCACTCTCACGTTCCTCATCCACGATTCTTTCATCCTGGCTCAAATTAATGGGGTAATCGTCGCTTTCTCGGTCCGAATCGCTCTCGCCGCATTGAAAACAATGGGGAAATGTGAGGAGCCTTTCAACCTGTGACGTCACGCTACTTCCGGTACAGGCAAGGCTTTTTTTTTATCAGCGACCAAAAGTTGCGAACTTTATCGTCGATGTTCTCTACTAAATCCTTTCAGCAAAAATATGGCAATATCGCGAAATGATCAAGTATGACACATAGAATGGATCTGCTATCCCCGTTTAAATTAAAAAAAAACATTTTCAGTAGGCCTTTAAGTAATTAATGACAGCCACCAACTTGCATGAAATGGTAAAATAGAGCGACGTAAAAAGACACGTCAGGAAAATCGCAGCAATAGAGCAACAGTGACATAATCTGGACACACAGTAAATGCTTTTTATTGGACAGTGTAAGTTGAGTGTGTATTGCAGGTTTCCCCAAATGATGTTGATGAAGATGTGCATGGACTGAAACACTATTGACATAAAGGGGATTTGATTTATTACAACAGGCGTGAATCAAACAGCTTTATGCCTGTGTGATTGATCATTGATGAATAATACAACTCTCAGAATTCCACCCTAGCAAGCGGTGCCCCCGTAAAATGTGGTTACAGTTTGTTGCATATTATAAATGTGCAACATGTGATATAGTGTTGCAATAAAATGGTGTTCTTCTAATCCAAACCGTGTTAAAAGCTTTCTACCAAGTTCATGAGTGCATTCCTGTCAACTTTCTTTAGTACTTGCATTGTCTTCTCCCGCTTCTGGAAGGTCTGTTGGTGTGCCGGAGCCTGTATGGATTCCAGTAGACCAGGGGTGTCCAAACTTTTTCCACTGAGGGCCACACACGGAAAAATTTAAGCATACGGGGGCCATTTTGAGATTTTTCATTTTCAAACCATAACAAAATATATAGATTTTTTTTTTTTAACCTTTAGGGCTCTCGGGGACCAGTCAAGGGTCAAGGGTCTCAGTCATTAAAATGTTAAAAATAAGTCAAATTATTATTATTATTTTTTACAGTATATCTCTATATCAACTTCAGGTTGATATCAAGTAAACAGGTTTTATGCCTTTTCTGTCAAAGACAACTTTGTTTTTTATAGTAAAACTGAAATATGCAGTATTTAGTAATTCGAGCCCTAAAAGATCAATAATGCAGGCCACTGAATTCTTTAATATTTTTGAGTAATCACAGTGAAAAGTTAAATAAAGTCCCACTAAATATATTTGGGATCCAAAAGGTGCCCCACTCATAAAGTGATACATTTTTATTAGTTGTTTTTTTTTAAACTTTTCACACTTAAATTACGAGATCAACTTCAGATATATCTGTCGATTTTACGTGTGAACTATTATTTTGTTTGTTTTATGTTCTTTTGTCAAATAAAACTTTGATGTTTTTATATGGCAACCACACAATATATGCAATATTTTTTACACATAAAACATTTTAAAGCGACATTTTTTAAGTAATTGGAGCCCTGAATAGGTCAATAATTCATTATGACCAGTGTTGGGTTAGTTACTGAAAACCAGTAACTAGTTACAATTACTAGTTACTTTATTTCAAAAGTAACTCAGTTACTAACTCAGTTACTTACACCAAAAAGTAATGCGTTACTGTGAAAAGTAACTATTTAGTTACTTATTTTTTTCCCCTTTTTTTTAAGGCTCCCATTAATGCCCTTTTAGCCTTCATTTCAGAACTGTTATTGCACTGGACAATAATACCATCTGTTCATCAACTTGACAGCCATTTGCATCACTGAACTCAGAAAGCAATGTGCTCTACATACAACACACAAACAATGTGGTCTACATACAACACACAAACAATGTGGTCTACATACAACACACAAACAATGTGGTCTACATACAACACACAAACAATGTGCTCTACATACAACACACAAACAATGTGGTCTACATACAACACACAAACAACGTGGTCTACATACAACACACAAACAATGTGGTCTACATACAACACACAAAGACAAAGATATGTTTCAAAGGGCCAATTTATTTCAGGCCAGAAAAAATTGACAAAACTATTTTAAATAGCTGCAACATAATGGCACTTTAACTTTAACTCTAAGTAGATAGGATCTTTGATCCAAGACACAACTTACATTTAACTAAAATGTTATTTTCTTTGTGCTCGACAAAAGAAAAGTATTGAGAATGTCTCCATGTTAAAAAACTCGACTTCTGGCTTCGCCATGATGTCTTGTTAGTTGTTATGAGAGTAGCGTATGTGTGTGTGTGTGGCCCTTTAAGATATGACAACATGTGAGGTGAGTGACGTCAGTGAGTGAGTGGGCAAGAGAGGTGAGGGAGCGGCGACAGTGAGTGCGTGCAGGTGTTCTAGCTTGGTGGATGGCTGCGTCCAATAAAGTCACAAAGTTGCAACAAACCGCCGGTCTCGTCATTCACCCTCAGCTGTAAAGACCCTCTTCCGGGTAAAGTGAAGGTTGTTAGACCCGAAGTACGGCTCTGGAGGAACGTCTCCCCTGCGGGAAGGCGTGCTTTCCCCCACCCACAGAAAGCACGCCTCTTATTTTCCACCGGAGCGCTCCAATAAAACACACTCAGATCTTCTGTTTCTAGCCGATACTACATAAAAATAACGTAAAATAACGCAGTAACGCATCATGCAGTAACGGTAACTGAGTTACTGCATATAAAAAATAACGCGTTAGATTACTAGTTACCGCCGAAACTAACGGTGTTACAGTAACGCGTTACTTAGTAACGCGTTAGTCCCAACACTGATTATGACATAGATCTTTTGTAACTTTTTTGTTTTTTGAGCAATGGCAAAAAAAATAAAAAATAAAGAAAGACAATAGAAAAAAGAAAAAAAGCCTACATGGCAGCTTTGTGTCAACATTGCAACTTTTTCTTGTTAGATTTCAACTCATTCCACTTTTTTAAATGTTTTTTTAAATTTTTGCAATACTATCAATTTTGCAATTTTTGCAGAATGTGTGGCGGGCCGGTAAACAATTAGCTGCGGGCCGCAAATGGACCCCGGGCCGCACTTTGGACACCCCTGCAGTAGACGGTGTTTCTGTTCTTATTAAGAGAATCTTCTCTGCAAACAATGTTTTTTTGGGGGGCAGATGGAGCGTATGAACCGTGAAATGCAGGAGAGCTGGCATGCTTTGCTGCACTTTAATAGCAGCTGCTCATTAATAGACGGGAGCATCGCAACACTGCCAGTGTTAGTGTTGTGTCTCCCTTTTGGGTCTCTTCTCATTGAACACATTTTGCTGTAATTATCTAAAAAAATGACTGTGGCATTTCCAGATGCCAGTTATAGTAAAAAAAAAATGTTTTTAAATCCACCCAGTGTTCAGCATTCGCAACCCAACAAATTTGCAAATTATTTTAAAATATACACTTTTTATTTGTATTATTTTTATATTTCCCCATAAAATAGGGAGTATTTTACAATAGAGAAAACATATCAGTCACTCTAAGATGGTAATAATTTGTAAGTAAATTATTCGGCATACTACTGTACAACGTGGGGTGTCAAACTTGTATTCACTGAGGGCCACATCGCAGTTATGGCTGTAACAGCCAATAATATATAAATGTGCCTATGCATTTGATCATAATATATTCATATTTTATACACACTATATAAAAAAAAAGATTTTACAGTAAAAAAGTGGCAACTCAGTCATCAGAATGTTACTGTAACATTTAGTGGGGGTTTTATTTGACAAAATATTACGGTAAATGGAACAACAGTAAAAAACTGGCTGCTTAATTATCGTAATTTTGCTGTAAATTTTACGGTGTTTTTTTCAACATATTACTGTAAATTGTAAACTGTTTTTTTTTTTCATTTCTGGCAACTGAGCTGCCAGCTTTTTACCGTGAAACAAAACTGTGGTTCCGTTTTTCCATTTACAGTAATAAAAACAGCAACAGTAGGTATTACAGTAAAAAAAAAGAAACTGGAAACTCAGTCACCAGAATTTTACCGTAAAAAAACAGTGGTAAAGTTTTTTCAATTTACGGTAATACGCTGTAAAAAAAAACACTGTAAATTGTACCGTAAAATCTATTGTCATTTTTACAATTTCATCGATAACTTTGTTTTGAAATCATAAGTTAAGCACATATTTAAGTATTTATTTTAACCAAAAAAGTTTTGAAAGTATGATAATCTATATGTTGCAATATTGGATAATACTAAAGTTGAAATGTATGCAATTTCACGGTCTATATATATTTTGTTCTGTCGAAATGGAAATAATGGAAACATTTAGTAAGAAGAAATAAAGTTCTTAATTCAAACGTGTTATTTCCAGGCATTTGAGGGGCCACAAAAAATGATGTCGCGGGCCAGATCTGGACCCCGGGTCTATACTTCGACACCTGTGATGTACGACGAGTTCAAGTGTGAGTTAAATGTACGATTATGTGTATCCTGTTTGTACGGTAGAAGCACTACTGTTACTACCTCAGTCAACTTGTTAAAATCCGGCCTTAAAAACAAGCTTTATTGGTTCTGTGACAGAGCTCTTAACTCAAAACACGTGTATCTCAAATCAATGTTCCCCTATTAAATTAATTGAAATAAATAAAATGTGTGCTTTGCCCCCCAAAACAGCACAATTTTACAATGTAATATGCCTTTAAAAAATTTAAAAAATCCTTCCAGGTAGGAAATATTGTATAAAAAGCAACTTATCCATATTTTCGTAGATAAATGTTTGAAAGCTTGTAACTCAAATTTTTGCCGCATTCCACCGCTAGCGTTAAAGGGAAACATTAAGGCAGCCCCAAAGCCGACCGAAGTGCGTTCGGCATGAAAACTAGGCTCACGACTAGACTGTGACTCTAGTTTCATGTGTTCTATCAATCAGCTTTCTTTTCATTCAATAGCAGTAAGAATGAGGAACGGTAAAAGAGTAATAAATGAAATAAATTAAGGGGTCAAAATTGTACCAAGTATAAATCAATTAGATATAAGAACAATGTATGGTCCCAACTTAAGTTGATTTTGTTATTTGATAAAAAGAAAATACATAATGTCAAGAAAATGCTACTGTACCGTAGTTTTTAGACCATAGGGTGCACCAGATCATATAGCGCACTGTCAATGAGCGGGTCTATGCAGGTCTATTTTCATACAAAAGGCGCACCAGATTATAAGGTGCATTGAAGGGGTCATATTAAAACACTTCCTTGTGGTCTACATAACATTTAATGGTGGTTCTTTGGTCAAAATGTTGCATAGATTATTATCTCAGGGCATTCAATCGATCGCAACTGGACTGCTTGGTTTGTCTTGCAAGACGTTTCGCCGCTCATCCGAGTAGGCTTCATCAGTTTGTGCTCATAGACTTGGATTGGTCAGATCTGGTCCAGTAGCTGGTGCCAAAACCCCAACAAAAAAAATAACAAAAATGTACAGATTGGGAGGACGGATGGTACGAAAGAGGAGTGAGGGAAGCCATCTTTGTCAAGGTTGAAAAACCACCCCTGAACAGAGGAGGTGGTCTGCGACACCAACTGTCTCCCACATACAACACCGTCCTTTCAACCATTCCTAAAAGCCTCCAACAAATAACAGGAGTTACAAACATTCTGGTCATTTTTTGTGACCAGAATGCCATTTGTTTACAACTGAATGGAATGCTAACGCGGGGGATTCCGACTATTTTGGACTGGTCGTAGTCCGATCCACAGCTATCATTCTGCCACACAATACCTCAATGCTACACTGTCGTTAGCTTTGACAGTTAGGATTGCTCGTTTGCATTAAAACAGTTGTTTTCCTCACTACGATAGGGCGAAACCATCCTTGCCCAGGCACACCCTCCTGGTTTTGGACTTGATCTGACCAATCTAAGTCTATGAGCACGAACTGATGAAGCCTACTCGGATGAGCAGCGAAACGTCTTCCAAAACAAACCAAGCAGTCAAGTTGCGATCAATTGAACGCCCTGAGAAGACAATGACCTAGATCAGTGGTCCCCAACCACCAACCATTTTCTACCGGGCCGCACAGAAACATTAATTAATTTATAAACCACCACATTTTCTCAGACTTAACTTTCGCCTGTCCCACTAAACACACCAATAAGCCTGTTAATAGATGTATATTACAACTCCATTGTAGTTGTAATGGGACAATGCACATCAATGGCTATATAACATTTTAATGTGCCAGATTGTGGGTAAAGGCTAATTTACACGTAGAAAGCCGGTCCGTGAAAATAATGCATACATTAAACCGATCCCTGGTGGAAAAAAGGTTGGGGAACACTGACCTAGATGACATAGACTTGCATAGATTGTTTTACAGACCATCTTCAAGCCACTTTCTGACGGTCTCTTCAGGCTGCGCAGTTTCGTGGGCGTTCATTTTTATGTGGCTCTACTTCAACAGTGTCTTCTCCCCGTCATCTTTGTTGTAACGGTAGTTTTCCGCTACAGCGGAGGATGAATGCCCCACAAGGAAATGGGCTAAAATTGCTATGGTATGAAAATATCGTATGCATGTTTGAAATAAACTGACACTGAACTGAACTCAACTGAACAACAATAGGATAGAGGAAAAAAAAGACCTTATCAGAATCACAATCAGAATAGTTTTTATTGCCATTGTTTGTGTAGTAGAATTTCTGACCTTTGACCTATATTGCATGTCTAATGGGAATGTACGCTCATTTGATTTCTCTCCTATTCTGTGCCAGTGGGTCAAAAGTGAATGTTAAGTCGTGCCAACCTGTCTACAGAATGTGTTGACTGTCTAAAGGATTCGAGTTGTTATGGAACAGATAGGGATAACAGCAAGACATTGACGCACTCGATAAGGAACAATGACGCACAAAAGACATATAAAAAATGGCAGAAGACCGGAACTCGACAGTGATTTTGGCTTGTGTGTGTCTTGTTTACTCCGGAGTAACATGTGGTCTGTCTGCACGGCCAACTTAATTCAACCTGCACTTCTGATAATGGGTAAATAAATGTGTTGTACTAAACTACTTTTGTTGCCTGTTTAAAGCTTCGGACAATCCACTACATTTGAGAACGGGTTCACAAACTAGGAATTTTTCTTGGTGCAATCGTGCAACATAAAACACATATAACACAGAATGGGTAATAAAAAGAGCTGTAATTGTATTCACTACAGTTTGGGCTACAATGGTGGCCGCGTGAAAAATGTTGGCTTTATGCAGATCCCAAATACACATCAATAGGTACTAATAGGTACAAAAAAAATGGTTTTGCATAAAATTGCGAAACAAAACATTTTGGGGTCCCTATACACACACCATATTATTACCCGTATGTTGAAGCACAGTATGTCTGACTACTTTGTAGATTACCAAAATCGTACTAAAACATTTTGACAATTTTTTTTTAAAGTTGTGTGTTGTTCTAATCTATATTCTCACTGAACATCAAAGTTTTGGTGTTGCTTGCTTACGGGTACTTGCCAGCGTCATTTATTGAACCGGTGTCAACCATGTACCACATAAAATTGCTTGGAGGTTGGTAAGAATAACCAGAATTAATACAGAATTAATACAGAATACAGAATTAATATCTTCCCCCTTTCTACATCCCACCTCCCCGGATTGTAAATAATCAAATGTAAATAATCAAATGTATATACTTGTTCTTTTGCTTTCTGAACTCACTATGTTCACTACTTGCTGTACATATCCTACCAAGTCAGACCTACACTGTTTCAATGTCCATTTCTCAGATGATGCAATTGTTGATGACTGAAGTGTTGATATCAACCAAACCTAACCCCCCCGCCCCAACCCCCTCCACATCCCACCCCCCGGATTGTAAATAATGTAAATAATTCAATGTATATACTCTGATGATTATCTTGTGTGATGACTGTATTATGCTGACAGTATATATTTGTACCATGAATTGATATATGTGGACACCGACTTAAACAAGTTGAAAAAATGTATTCGGGTGTTACCATTTAGTGGTCAATTGCACGGAATATGTACCGTATTTTTCGGACTATAAATCGCTCCAGAGTATAAGTCGCACCGGCCGAAAATGCATGATAAAGAAGGAAAAAAAACATATATAAGTCGCACTGGAGTATAAGTTGCATTTTTGGGGGAAATTTATTTGATAAAACCCAACACCAAGAATAGACATTTGAAAGGCAATTTAAAATACATAAAGAATAGTGAACAACAGGCTGAATAAGTGTACGTTATATGAGGCATAAATAACCAACTGAGAACGTGCCTGGTATGTTAAAGGCCTACTGAAAGCCACTACTACCAACCACGCAGTCTGATAGTTTATATATCAATGATGAAATCTTAACATTGCAACACATGCCAATACGGCCGGGTTAACTTATAAAGTGCAATTTTAAATTTCCCGCCACACTTCCGGTTGAAAACGTCTATGTATGATGACGTATGTGCGTGACGTCAATGGTTGATACGGAAGTATTCGGCCCCATTGAATCCAATACAAAACGCTCTGTTATCATCCCAAAATTCCACAGTATTCTGGACATCTGTGTTGGTGAATCTTTTGCAATTTGTTTAATGAACAATGGAGACAGCAAATAAGAAAGCTGTAGGTGGGATCGATCGGTGTATTAGCGGCGGACTACAGCAACACAACCAGGAGGACTTTGAGATGGATAGCAGACGCGCTAGCCGGCGACCTCACCTTGACTTCCTCCGTCTCCAAGCCGCCGACCGCATCGATGATCGGGTGAAGTCTTTCGTCGCTCCGTCGATCGCTGGAACGCAGGTGAGCACGGGTGTTGATGAGCAGATGAGGGCTGGCTGGCGTAGGTGGATAGCTAATGTTTTTGGCATAGCTCTGTGAGGTCCCGTTGCTAAGTTAGCTTCAATGGCGTCGTTAGCAACAGCATTGTTAAGCTTCGCCAGCCTGGAAAGCATTAACCGTGTATTTACATGTCCATGGTTTAATAGTATTGTTGATCTTCTGTCTATCCTTCCAGTCAGGGGTTTATTTATTTTGTTTCTATCTGCATTTAAGCACGATGCTATCACGTTAGCTTCATAGCTAAAGTGCTTCACCGATGTATTGTCGTGGAGATAAAAGTCACTGTGAATGTCCATATTGCGTTCTCGACTCTCATTTTCAAGAGGATATAGTATCCGAGGTGGTTTAAAATACAAATCCGTGATCCACAATAGAAAAAGGAGAGAGTGTGGAATCCAATGAACCCTTGTACCTAAGTTACGGTCAGAGCGAAAAAAGATTCGTCCTGCACTGCACTCTAGTCCTTCACTCTCACGTTTCTCATCCACAAATCTTTCATCCTCGCTCAAATTAATGGGGTAATCGTCGCTTTCTCGGTCCGAATCTCTCTCGCTGCATTGAAAACAATAGGAAAATGTGAGCAGCCCTTCCTCCTGTGACGTCACGCTACTTCCTGTAGGGGCAAGGCTTTTTTTTTTATCAGAGACCAAAAGTTGCGAACTTTATCGTCAATGTTCTCTACTAAATCCTATCAGCAAAAATATGGCAATATCGCGAAATGATCAAGTATGACACATAGAATGGATTTGCGATCCCTGCTTAAATAAAACAATTTCATTTCAATAGGCCTTTAATGTAACATATTATGGTAAGAGTCATTCAAATAACTATAACATATAGAACATGCTACACGTTTACCAAACAATCTGTCACTCCTAATCGCTAAATCCGATGAAATCTTATACGTCTAGTCTCTTACGTGAATGAGCTAAATAATATTATTTGATATTTTGCGGTAATGTGTTAATAATTTCACACATACAGTAAGTCGCTTCTGAGTATAAGTCGCACTATGAAAAAAACTGCGACTTATAGTCCGAAAAATACGGGACTGTACTGTGCAATCTACTAATAAAAGTTTCAATCAATCAATCAAAACAAACACTAAGCGCACCGGGTTATAAGGTGCACTGTCGATTTTGGAGAAAATGAAAAGATTCTAAGTGCGCCTCGATGTTCGAAAAATACCGTACTGGATTCAGGCGAGTCTATTCCTTTGAGAAAATGATGTACAGTGCAGCATCTCAGAGGGGGTTGGGAACTATGCAGGAAACAAAGGAACATATTATTTAGTAATAAAATGCAATAAGTTATTATCATGAACCTACAAATGAGCTCAGACAAAATACAACGTATGTTTCATGCACGCGTACAATCGGATTGACCTGATTTAAAAATGTAAAATAAATGTTGGTAACAAAGAGGTTTTGACAACGATTCCCTCTCAGAGCCCCGACAAAAGGGGATTGCTTATTAACGTAAAGTGCAATGGGGTGCATACAGTAGCAATACAGGGCCTGTTTTCCTTGAAGAAATAGAATACAGGCTGGAAAGAAAAGGAAAAAGTGACAGATGTATTTTTAAAAGATTCCAGAGGATGCATCACAGCGTCTGCTTTGATGTGACTCTCGGCAGGTTGAGTCGCTGTGGAACGCGTCGGAGGAGTCTTATAAAACAGGATGAAGCTCACCGCCAGAGAATAGTTTTGCTTTTCTCAACAGATTTGAACGGAAAAACGAGCGCTGTGCAATAATTCTCATGTTACATATGCTACTGTCTCTGTTATATTTCTCTCGCTGATTACTCACACTTCTCACTCGCTGTCCTCCTTTTCTGCCCTTCTTTTCACCCACTCCTTAATTTGCCTGATTTTGACATCTGTCAACTGGGTTATCTTTTAATGATTGTGGGTTTATTTTTGTTCTAACCTGGACTTTTTTTTTTAGAGGAATTGTTGCTATTAATCCAATGATATTTTCATCAAATATACACTATTTATGACTTAATGAAAAATGCTAAATATTATTATCTTTTATTAAATGTTTTTAATGTATTGCTCTCATAAAAAAAATACTAAATATATGCAGAGTTAAACCATTTCATACATAGCTAATCCATAAAACAACAATTTCATTTGGAGATTGTCATTTAACATGTACAAATGTTTATATACAGTAGGGAAGGGATTCATATGGCCCCATTCCTGGGGGGGATCTCCAGTGAGAAGAAGGGGGTGGGGGGTTAATCATTTTGCAATGCAGTCTGTTGAAAATGATGGAAAGCGCCACTCTACATAGCAACTGTTCAGTTCAGTTTCTGTTTATTTCCAACATGCATACAATCACAATGTAATTCATCCCATATTTCCAGTTGTTTCATTACAGCGCGTCCGAAAAGGAGTAGGAAGAAGCAGAGCTTATTTAATCCTACCCCTTTTCATACCGTAGCAATTTTATCCCATTTCCTTGTTCTGATGCTGTGGTTAAAGATGTAACCGTCACCAAAACCTACTCAGTGGCCTAGTGGTTAGAGCAGACCTGGGCATTGTACGGCCCGCGGGCCGCATCCGGCCCTTTGCGCATCCCTGTCCGGCCCGCGTGAGGCCAAACATAAATTACAAAATAAATTTCAAAAAGTATCTATGTCGAGTGTGCAATACAACGGTGCTGCTTTTGTTTTGAAAAGCGTTATTTGTATTACTTCCGTGTGGACGTATGCGCGTGTGCGATTGTGAGTGAATTGAACGGCGCAATCACAAATGACAAAATAAAGTTTGAAAAACATCTATGTCGTGCGCGCAATACAACTGTGCTGCTTTTATTTTGAAATGTGTTATTTATGCCGTATGTCCGGGGGGAACCTGTGAGTGAGTGTGCATAGAGACAAGTGATGAGACGCTAAAAAGAGAAAAGTTGATGAGGAATGGCGTGTTTTCAACAAGACATGGACTGCCAAGTATTTCTTTACATAAATTAATGGTAAAGCCGTGTGCTTAATTTGTGGTACACAGCTTGCTGTGTTTAAAGAATATCATTTTAATCGCCACTACACGAAGAAACACGAGGGGAAATACCGGAATGTGTCTGATGAAGCGCGTGCAAGGGCGGCCGATGCGTTGATGGTAAAACTGCAAACCCAACAAGGACTTTTTTGCCATATTTCACACCCCCAGAGATGCGGCCGTCAGGACAAGTTTCGTCATTTTTCACAAACGCGCCAGAAAAAGTAAGGCGTTTTCTGACGGAGAGTTTATTAAGGAGTGCTTATTGGACTCTGTTGCGCTGATATGCCCGGAGACATGGACTGTTTTTCGCTAACTTTGGATGAGAGCTGTGATGTACGTGACACCGCCCAGCTGCTCTTCTTCTTACGTGGGATAACTGCAGACTTTCAAATCACGGAGTAGCTGGCAGCCATGCAGTCAATTAAAGAGACAACCTCAGGTAATGACTTGTTCACATAGGTAAATGCGTGTTTGGACATGTTAGGACTGAAATGGGACAAGCTGGCAGGTGTGACAATCCAATCCACTTTATTTATATAGCACATTTAAACAACAAAATGTTTCAAAGTGCTGCACAACAATATTAAAAACAATATTCAAATATTATCCTTAGCTCCACCAATGACTGAATAAAAAGAAAAAACAATTACATATAAAACCAATATAAAAAACAATATAAAATAAATATGATTAAAAACTATTCTTAACAACAGATGGTTGTCCAAATCTGATGGGGAAAAATGTTGGATAATGCAGGATGAAGTGACCATCAAAAGCAATCTGCTTTTGTATAAAGTTAAGTTAGGTTAAATTAAATTATTATTATTATTATTATTATTATTTATTATTAATATTATCATCATTATTATTTATCTTACGTTATATCAAAAATAATATTGAGCAAAATTTATTTGAAATATTGTCGTGTGGCCCTCCAGCAGTGCTCGGGTTGCTTATGCGGCCCCCGGTGAAAATTAATTGCCCACCCCTGGGTTAGAGTGTCCGCCCTGAAGACGGTAGGTTGTGAGTTCAAACCCCGGCCGAGTCATACCAAAGACTATAAAAATGGGACCCATTACCTCCCTGCTTGGCACTCAGCATCAAGGGTTGAAATTGGGGGTGGAATCACCAAAATGATTCCCGGGCGCGGCCACCGCTGCTGTCCACTGCTCCCCTCACCTCCCAGGGAGTGAACAAGGGTGATGGGTCAATTTCGCCACACCTGGTGTGTGTGTGACAATCTTTGGCACTTTAACTTTAACTTAAAAAAACATGTTAATATATTCAACTCTCTACTGCCATGTGGTGGTTGAAATGGATAGTGCAGCCCCCCCAATTCGTCATGTTTCATGTGTCAGGCAAACCGTGACCGATGGGGCCATATTAATCCCCTTCCCACTGTACCCCTGTCAAATTTGAACTAAAATTCAAAGTCACCTGTCATCCCTCTATGCTCATTGCCATCTTTGCCAGCAAGAGTCTTAAATAAAGTGATGTTAAATATTTATTTATAGCCGGGCTGTCCAAAGTGTAGCCCGGTGGCCATTTCTGGGATCGCAGCTCTAGTTTTGTTGGCCCGCAAAATAAAGTCAAAATAAAAACAGTTCTTACTGTTGGGTTGTTTTTTTTCCACAACCAAGAAACAACAGTAAGAGAGCAAAAGGACAATGTAATGAGAAAAAGCTTAAATTATCATACTAATAGCGAATAAAGTATGCTTTGTCACCTGTAACGCAAAGCTTTGTCTTTTTTTCCCCTTTTTTTGACAAAATAAAAAAATATCCCGCATGCTTTGGCTTTTCAGTATGCTGCTCTTGGTGGAAAAAGTTTGAGAAAAACAAAAAAACAACAGGAAACACGTAAGAAAATAAGAGCAGAAAGACAATGTCATGAGAAAAAGCTAATATTTATATACTTATATGATACACGTTGTCACCTATAACACAAAGTTTTAAATCAGGTGTGTCAAACTAATTTTAGCTCAGGGGCCGCATGGAGGAAAATCTGTGCACACGCGGGCCAGGACTATTAAAATCGTGGCATTAAAACTAAAAAATAAAGACAACTTCAGATTGTTTTCTTTGTCTTACTTTGGCCAAAAATAGAAGGAACACATTCTGAAAATCTTACCAAAAAAAAAATAGAAAAAAATACTGGCAGCTGTAAAGTTTAGATTCATGAATGAAAGAAAAAAGTGAATGAATGTTTATAACTGAATACATTTACATATGCATAAACATTTGTTTTCTTTTGTATCATTTTTTTTTAATGAATTAATCACGTTTATGACAACCTTTTTCCAAAACACAATATAGAATGTGAGATATAACAGGATAGTGCATACATTTATCATTTGTTTTCAAAAGGCTTACAAAAAAGTGGGACCCCCAAAAATTTACTGTGGGACCCCATTTTTATGACTTGATGGGGTCCCTGGGACCCCATTTTGAAAATTCCTAGCGCCAACACTGATGGAGTTTTGGTGCGTGCAAAACAGCAGCAGGCGGCTGTGGCCTGCGGGCCGGTTCTAATACTAATCAAATATCAGCAACACGGGTTGGAGTTGGGGGTTAAGTCACCAAAATGATTCCCGGGCGCGGCGCTGCTGCTGCCCACTGCTCCCCAAGGGGATGGGTCGAATGCAGAGGACAAATTTCACCACATCTAGTGTGTGTGTGACAATCATTGGTATCTTTAATCTTTAATCTTTAATCATCCCGGGGGCCATAGATCATTAATTTGTGGGCCATATCTGGCCCACGAGCCTTGACTTTGACACCCCTGTTTTAAAGCTTTTTCCCCCCCTTTTTTTTTTTTTTTTTTTTTTACAAAATAAATATGAAAATGGCCCCCCGCGTCTTTTGAATTTTTAATTTGCAACCTTTTGTGGTAAACGTTTGGACACCATTCCATTTGTCAGATATATATTACACAATGTTTTCTGCATGTAAAACTATAGCTATTCTCTATTAAATGTATTTGGTGTTTAAAACTTCTGGGTGTTTGAAAGGCATAAATAACATTATTTGTGATAGGAAAAAAAGCCTTTATTTTTGTGCAGTTCGGTCTTCGTCAAACACCTTTGAAAGGGCTTACCAACAAAACTAGAGGGACCACTAACACTACAATTTAATATGTCTCTGAAAAGTCAGAAGCTGTAAAATCAAACCGAGTTCAGTCCTGATCTAAATTACTCACTAAGGAAATTTTATTTGTGCATATTTTGCATACACAGAAAATTAAAAACACTCAAATCCCTGCATGTTCTCATTAAATAGGCTTTGATCGCCTTTACTTTGTGGAAATGATGCATGTACAAACATCAATTTTTACCGTATTTTTCGGACTATAAGTCGCAGTTTATTTCATAGTTTTACCGTAAAATATCAAATAATATTATTTAGCTCATTCACGTAAGAGACTAGACCAGTGGTTCTTAACCTGGGTTCGATCGAACCCTAGGGGTTCGGTGAGTTGGCCTCAGGGGTTCGGCGGAGGTCAAAACACACCCGACTCATCGTGTAAATACAAACTTCTCCTTGTCGGCGTATTACGGATACGGCAACAGCAGACTGGTTTGCAGGTGTGTAATTTGTTGTGAGTTTATGCACTGTGTTGGTTTTGTTCTTTGAACAAGGTGATGTTCATGCATGGTTCATTTTGTGTACCAGTAAAAAAACATGGTAACACTTTAGTACGGGGAACATATTCACCATTAATTAGTTGCTTATTAACATGCAAATTAGTAACATATTGGCTCTTAACTACTGGCTGCCACAACAACTTCCAGTCAGGATTTTGACCTCTTCATAGCACAGAGACGGCCCTTCTTAAAGTTATAAATGACATCCGTCTAAACACAGACTCTGGCAAAACTTCAGTATTAATGCTTTTGGACCTCAGTGCTGCATTTGACACTGTCGACCACTCAATACTTTTGGACAGGTTGGAAAACTGGGTGGGGATCTCAGGCACAGTTTTAAGATGGTTCAAGTCATATCTACAAGATAGGAACTATTTTGTTTCCATTGGTGACTTTGTATCAGAACCAACCAACGTAACGTGTGGAGTCCCCCAAGGTTCAATCTTGGGGCCGACTTTATTTAACATCTATATGCTCCCACTAGGACAAATCATGCAAAATAATAACATTGACCATCATTGCTATGCCGATGACACCCAAATCTATGTAGCGCTATCACCAAATGACTATCGCCCCATAGATCTTCTGTGCCAGTGCATTGAGCAAGTCAAATACTGGATGTGCCAAAATTTCCTACAACTAAATGAAGATAAAACTGAGATAATTGTTTTTGGTGCTAAAAAAGAAAGGTTTAAAGTCGTCCAACACCTTCAATCACTGTCCCTGAAAACCTCAAATAAAGCCAGAAATCTTGGGGTTATTTTAGATTCTGATTTACATTTCGACAGTCACATCAAATCAGTAACAAAATCGGCCTACTATCACCTCAAAAATGTAAAAAGACTTAGAAGGCTCATGTCAGCTCAAGACTTTGAAAAACTTGTACATGCCTTTATTACCAGTAGGCTAGACTATTGTAATGGTCTCCTTGCAGGTCTTCCCAAAAACATTGTCAGGCAGCTACAGCTTGTTCAGAACGCTGCTGCTAGAGTTCTAACAAAGACCAAAAAATGTGAGCACATTACACCAATTCTTAAATCCTTACATTGGCTCCCTGTACATCAGAGAATTGATTTCAAAATCCTCCAGCTCACATATAAATCACTACATGGTCTAGGGCCCAAGTATATTACTGATATGCTCCCACTATATAAGCCCTCTAGATCACTAAGATCTTCTGAGACCAATCTGTTAGCAGTTCCAAGAGTAAACTCCAATCAAGGGAGAGCATCATTCAGTCACTATGCAACAAATAGCTGGAATAAACTTCCTGAAGATGTCAGACTTTCCCCAACTCTGACTACTTTTAAAACTAGACTGAAGACTTTTATGTTCGCCTTAGCTTTCAGCTAAATCTTTTAATCTTTTAACTTTTAACATCTGCACTGTTTTTATTATATTGTCTGCATTTTAATTTTGCTTTTATTTTCTTTCATTTCACTTTGTTGTCTGTGAAGCACTTTCAGTCTGCCTTGTGTATGAAAAGCGCTATACAAATAAAGTTGCCTTGCCTTGCCTTGCCTTAACTAGTTATTATTAAGTACTTACTTATTAATGCCTTATTCCGCATGGCCTTATTATAACCCTAACCCTCTAACCCTGGCCCTAACCCTAACCAAATAACTCTAAATGAAGTCTTTGTTACTTAGAATATGTTCCCCATACTAAAGTGTTACCAAAAACATATAACTTTGTCTTGAATTAAAAAAATTTTTTTTTTTTATTTTTCACTAAAGAAGGGTTTGGTGAATGCGCATATGAAACTGGTGGGGTTCGGTAACCCCAACAAGGTTAAGAACCACTGGACTAGACGTATAAGATTTCATGGGATTTAGCGATTAGGAGTGACAGATTGTTTGGTAAACGTATAGCATGTTCTATATGTTATAGTTATTTGAATGACTCTTACCATAATATGTTACGTTAACATACCAGGCACGTTCTCAGTTGGTTATTTATGCCTCATATAACGTACACTTATTCAGCCTGTTGTTCACTATTCTTTAGACATTTTAAATTGCCTTTCAAATGTCTATTCTTGGTGTTGGCTTTTATCAAATAAATTCCCCCCAAAAATGCGACTTATACTCCAGTGCGACTTATATATGTTTTTTTCCTTCTTTATTATGCATTTTCGGCCGGTGCGACTTATACTCCGAAAAATACGGTATATAAAACCAATCCCGCACTCCTTTTGCTTTAATTTCTCCCCTAACAAATTGTATTGTCTCCTTCTCATCCACTTCACCACCTTGTACTCCACAGGTCCACCCTGCAGGTGTGTTCCTGCTGCCCCCCGCAGCTGTGCAGGAGCTCCAACTGAAGGTGCAGCCGTGGCGGGCGGGCAGCCGCTTCCTGTACTTGAACGCCGTGGACGTGGAGCAGAGGCAGCTGGTCACCGCTTGGCTACTCTGCCTTAATGTCCAACGGCCTGTGCTGTCCAAGGTAAACGACCTCAGCACTGTGTAACGAGACACTCTTGCACGCGCTGACATTTTCAGAAAGGAAACGTCGTGACTGTTTCCTCATCTGAGTGGTTGATGGCGACACACTCGCAAAGTCTTACATACTGCCCTGTTTAGTCCATTTGATAGTACAGCCAGTCACTTTTAATTAGGAACAGGCAGGCTCTGATGCAAGCTCATGACATAATATGATAACAATGACATAATGATGAAGACATTGTAGGGTGTTTGCATGCTAATGATAGTTTTCTGGGTCTCTGGAAACTACTTCTTTGCATACTTGCCAACCTTGAGACCTCTGAATTCGGGAGATGGGGCGCAGGGGGGTTTTGGGGGTGTGGTTTGGGGGGGCGTGGTTGCGGGGTTGGGGGCGTATTTTGAGGTGCAGGCAGCATAACCCTTCCCCTTCGAGCTGTTATTGTAGCGTCCCGGAAGAGTTAGTACTGCAAGGGGTTCTGGGTATTTGTTTTGTTGTGTTTATGTTATAGTCATTCACATCGACGTCCCACTGTGGGCTCTGTACCGGGGATGTCGTTGTGGCTTGTGCAGCCCTTTGAGACACTTGTGATTTAGGGCTATATAAATAAACATTGATTGATTGATTGATTGATTGATGTTGTGTTACGGTGCGGATGTTCTCCCGAAATGTGTTTGTCATTCTTGTTTGGTGTGGGTTCACGGTGCGGCGCGTATTTGTAACAGTGTTAAAGTTGTTTATACGCCCGCCCTCGGTGTGACCTGTATGGCTGTTGAACAAGTATGTCTTGCAGTCACTTTCGTGTGTCTGCAGAAGCCGCATACAACATGTGACTGAGCCGGTATGGAGAAAAATCGGACGCGGCGACAGATTGTAGAGGACGCTAAAGGCCCTCAATATTGTTGTCCGGGTGAAAATCGGGAGAAATTCGGGAGAATGGTTGACCCGGGAGATTTTCGGGGGGGGGCGCTGAAATTCGGGAGTCTCCTGGAAAAATCGGGAGGGTTGGCAAGTATGCTTCTTTGTGGCTGTTCTATTAAAAATATTCTTATTTATTCAAATTCTTAATAATTTCATAATTTTCCTCCAGAATCAATAATAAATGAATAATTGTGTTTGAATTATTATATTTATTTCTTACTTTATAAACTTTTTTTATTATTATTTCGGACCAAAGTGCACAAAGGATTAAAAGGCGCACTGCCGATGAGCGGGTTTATTCAGGTCTATTTTCATACAAAAGGCGCACCGGATTATAAGGCGCATTAAAGAGGTCCTATTATGATTTTATTCTAAATTTAAAACACTATCTAGTGGTCTTAATTTTACATTTAACAGACCACCTTCAAGTAGCTTTCTGAGCGTCTCTTCAGGATGCGCCGTTTTGTGGGCGGTCTTATTTACGTGGCTCACCTTCGACAGCGTCTTCTCCCCGTCATCTTTGTTGTAGCGGTGTAGCGTGCAAGGACGGGGGTGGAAGAAGTGTCAAAAGATGGAGCTACCGTATTTTTCGGACTATAAGACTAATACTCCGAAAAATACGGTATGTACATGCTATCGTAATGTTATCAAGCTAGCGTCGTCAGCATCAGGTAATATGCTAACACGTTTACAAGCGTCTGTTTTAGTATTTATTAACTTGCAATGGCATTATTTTTGTATTGTTTCAGTCTCACAAATTTCTCAGTAAATTCACTAAAACCTGCAGCTCGTTTATGGAAAATATTTTTTTTCTTCTAAAATTTGATGAGAAAATGAAAATGAGAAAGAGCAAAGGCCTAGATCAGGGATTCTCAAACTGTGGTTCGTGTACCACTAATACATGTAGTGGCACGGCAAATAATCCCTTGATTAAAGTACAGTGTTTTATTTTCATATACCGTATTTTTCTGACTATAAGTCGCAGTTTTTTTCATAGTTTGGCCGGGGGTGCGACTTATACTCAGGAGCGACTTATGTGTGAAATGATTAACACATTACCGTAAAATATCAAATAATATTATTTAGCTCATTCACGTAAGAGACTAGACGTGTAAGATTTCATGGGATTTAGCGATTAGGAGTGACAGATTGTTTGGTAAACGTATAGCATGTTCTATATGTTATAGTTATTTGAATGACTCTTACCATAATATGTTACGTTAACATACCAGGCACGTTCTCAGTTGGTTATTTATGCCTCATATAACGTACACTTATTCAGCCTGTTGTTCACTATTCTTTATTTAATTTAAATTGATTTTCAAATGTCTATTCTTGGTGTTGCGTTTTATCAAATAAATTTCCCCAAAAAATGTGACTTATACTCCAGTGCGATTTATATATGTTTTTTCCCTTCTTTATTATGCATTTTCGTTCGGTGCGATTTATACTCAAGAGCGATTTATACTTCGAAAAATACGGTACTGTGATGTTATGAGCTAATCAGTGTTTTTCAACCACTGTGCCGCGGCACACTAGTGTACCGTGAAATACAGTCTGGTGTGCCGTGGGAGATTATATAATTTCACCTAATTGGGTTAAAAATATTTTATACAAACCAGTAATTATAATCCGCAAATGTGCCGTTGTTGAGTGTCTGTGCTGGTTAGAGCTCGGCAGAGTAACCGTGTAATACTCTTCCATATCAGTAGGTGGCAGCAAGTAGCTAATTGCTTTTTAGATGTCGGGAACATGGTTTGTCGTGATCACAATATGCAGACGACAGCGGGAGGCAGGTAAAAAGGTATCTAATGCTTAAACCAAAAAATAAACAAAAAACATTCAAGCTTAGAGATGGCTATGCAAACCTAAACTAAAATTGAACTGGCTGCATAGTAAATAAAAAAAGAATGCTGGACGACAGCAAAGACTTAAGGCATGTGGAGCAGACGGTGTCCACAAAGTACATCCGTTCATAACATGACAAGCAACACCAAAATAGTGCAAGACAAGAACTAAAACACTACACACAGGAGAACACCAAAAACCTCAAAACAAGTCAAAGCGTGATGTGACAGTACACCTACTTTGAGACAATAGCTATAGTGATGCATGCTTGGTCATGGTTTAAATTCATATCCAACAATTGCGAGAACGACTTTTTACTGTCAATATCGGCTGCTGAGTTTAATTTTTAAATGTTTTCTGCTGGTGGTGTGCCTCGAGATTTTTGCAATGAAAAAAATGTGCCTCAGCTCAGAAAAGATTGAAAAACACTGAGCGAGATAACATCATAACTCCATTACCCAGCATGCCACAGTAACACATACCAGGCACGTTCTGTTGGTTATTTATGCCTCATATAACGTACACTTATTCAGCCTGTTGTTCACTATTCTTTATTTATTTTAAATTGCCTTTCAAATGTCTATTCTTGGTGTTGGCTTTTATCAAATACATTTCCCCAAAAAATGCAACTTATACTCCAGTGCGACTTATATATGTTTTTTTCCTTCTCTATTATGCATTTTCGGTCGGTGCGACTTATACTCCGGAGCGACTTATACTCCGAAAAATACGGTAACTATTTTAATGACATTCAGACTTTACTTCTATCAATAACAGAGCAGCATCTCCTTATCCGTGGCTCACTAGTGCAATAACAACGCCGGAAATGTGTCCCATGAAAAAACGTCCGACCGGAACTCTCTAATAACTGAAGTTCCTTGGGTGAATAATGTAAAGTCACTACACCGGTATGTTTTAGCGCTTTCATGGCGAGTTTACTGACAGATATAAGTCAGAAATTTACGCTACTTTATATTAGAAATGGCAACAGCGGAGGATGAATGTCCCATAACAAGAAGATAGAGAAAAACAAGAAGCTTATGACTATGGCGTCGGCACCGACTACAATGGCAAACACGCTCAAATTTTCGGTACTTATGCAGATCCCAAATACAGCAGGTACCAGAAGGTAAGAAAAGTTTGTTTCGCATAATATTGCAAAACAAAACGCCAGATAATGTCTGTTAGTGGGTGCCATTTTGCGGTCCTTATACACGCACCATAGTAATACTCGCATGTTTAATGCGCCGACAATCCATCAAGCGGTGCGACTTCATAAGTTACTGAAGTCGTACTAAAAACATTTTGAAAGATTTTTTAGCGCCGTGTGTAATTTTTTATATTCTCAATGGAACATTCAAAGTTTTGGTGTTGTTTGCTGCCATCATATTGAAGTCTACACATATCTCTTACGTGTGACTGCCATCTACTGGTCACATTTTTCATTACGCCATGTACCAAATAAAATAGCTTCGAGGTCGGTAAGCACAACCAGAATCATGCCGTACATTAGGCGCACCGGGTTATAAGGCGCGCTGTCGATTTTTGAGAAAATTAAATGATTTTAAGTGCGCCTTATAGTCGGAAAAATATGGTCAATAGTAGATCATCCAAACCGCCAATCTCATTTATTCAGATTCTAAATTGATTCAGTATTTTCCCTGAAAATACACATTTCTTTTAAAAACATTTTTTTAAATGCATTTATTTATTTAATTTTTTTTTAAGAATCCCTTTTTAAAAAGTTAGGCTGTCTCTGCTTACTCGCCAAGAGTAGCTTTTGTCACCTGTTTTGAAAAGGTTTTATTATCTAATTGAGATTTGTGTTAAATCAATTTAGAATCGAAACGTCACCTCGAGAACCGAATCGGGAGTTCTTGTCAGATTCTTATCCCTAATAAATAGTCATGAACTGAACTTGAACTGTTTTCTACCAAGAACCATCTCAGAAAACACTTGGCTCTTCAAGTACAGCCACAATGACCAACATTAAAATACAGTAGCGTAGAAGGACCACATATTCATTAAAAACGTTTTATTTAACAAGTACCGTATTTTTCGGACTATAAGGCGTACTTAAAATCCTTTAATTTCCTCAAAACTCGACAGCGCGCCTTATAACCCGGTGCGCCTAATGTACGGAATACGTTTTTGTTGTGCTTACCGACCTCGAAGGTATTTTATTTGGTACATGGGGAAATGATAAGTGTGACCAGTAGATGGCAGTCAAACATAAGAGATACGTGTAGACTGCAATATGACTCAAGGAAACAACACCAAAATGTTCTATGTTCCATTAAAAACATAGAACATTACACAGGGCGCTCACAAATCCATCAAAATGTTATTACGACTTTGGTAAGCTATTTGAGAATGACTGATGTAAACAATGTGTGTGTGTGTGTGTGTGTGTGTGTGTGTGTGTGTGTGTGTGTGTGTGTGTGTGTGTAGGCTTTCGAGGTGTGTGTCCCAGCTAACAGTGGGCGGGGCAGCTCCAAGAAGATCACCTACACCAATCCTTACAAGGGGAGCCGCACCTTCCTGCTGCGCTCCGACCATCCTGATCTGCTCCAGTTCAAGGAGGATACGGTCCAGGTGAGATAAGAAGGAAAAAAGGCGGGACCCGCCGTTCTTTTGCCTTCATTAAACGTAAAAAGTCAATACTTTTTGATTAAGACTCCGCCAGGAAAAGAGCCTTTTCTTCGGAAATTGATGATGGGATTAGTGGAGGAGATTCCATCTGGTGAAGGGATTTGGGTTATTAAGGTGCAATTCCTTCATTATGCATTAGCTGCTAATTCCTTGTCAGTGAGCAAAGAAAAAGAATCATACCAAATTTTAAATTCAGTATAAATGTGTTTTATTTTTTTAAAGCATTAGAGCACAAGTGTCAAACTCAAGGCCCTGGCCCGCCACTTCATTTGTTTTACCCTCGAAAGCCTGGAAATAATATGTATCAATAAAGCACTGTAACTTTTCTCACTAAATGTATTATTTATTTTTATTTTGGGAGAAAAAAAATAAATATTCCATATAATCGTAAATGATGTTAATTTAAATATTGTCTAATTAGGCAAAAATATATTATCAAACATTCAAACCATTTTTAAATAGAAATAAATACTAATAATAATGATTCCAAAGCAAGTTATCCATCAAATTGTGCAATGCAAAAGTAGCAATAGATTTCATGGTAAAATTGTGACATTTACTGTGTTTTTACAGAATTTTTCTCTAAATAAAAAAACAAAAACATTACTTTTTTTACTGTAATAAACTGTGGTGTCGTTTTGGCATTTACAATAATACACCAAAAAATCTACAGTTGTTGATATGCGGTAAAAACAAACAAACCGGCAGCTCAGGTGCCAACATTTTAATGTAAAATTGAATTTTTTTTAATTTACAGTAAAAAAAAAGAAGTAACTTTTACAGTAAAATTCTGGCAACTAAGCTGCCTTTTTTTTTACCCTCGAAAGCCTGGAAATAATATGTATCAATAAAGTACTGTAACTTTTCTTACTAAATGTATTATTTCTTTCTATTTTGGGAGAACTTTTTTTTTTACTCCATCTAATCGCAAATTATGTTAATTTAAATATTGTCTAATTAGGCAAAAATATATTATCAAACATTCAAACCATTTTTAATAAGAAATAAATACTAATAATAATGATTCCAAAGCAAGTTATCCATCAAATTGTGCAATGTAAAAGTAGCAATAGATTTCATGGTAAAATTGTGACATTTACTGTGTTTTTTACAGAATTTTTCTCTAAATTAAAATAAAAAAACAGTACTTTTTTTTACTGTATTAATCTGTGGTGTCGTTTTGGCATTTACAATAATACACCAAAAAATCTACAGTTGTTGATATGCGGTAAAAACAAACAAACCGGCAGCTCAGGTGCCAACATTTTAATGTAAAATTGAATTTTTTTTAATTTACCGTAAAAAAAAAGAAGTAACTTTTACAGTAAAATTCTGGCAACTGAGCTGCCTTTTTTTTACCCTCGAAAGCCTGGAAATAATATGTATCAATAAAGTATTGTAACTTTTCTAACTAAATGTATTATTTCTTTCTATTTTAATTTAAATATTGTCTAATTAGGCAAAAATATATTATCAAACATTCAAACCATTTTTAAATAGAAATAAACACTAATAATAATGATTCCAAAGCAAGTTATCCATCAAATTGTGCAATGTAAAAGTAGCAATAGATTTCATGGTAAAATTGTGACATTTACTGTGTTTTTTACAGAATTTTTCTCTAAATGAAAACAAAAAAAAAACAGTACTTCTTTTTACTGTAAAACTGTGGTGTCGTTTTGGCATTTACAGTAATACCTAAAAAAATCTACAGTTGTTCATTTGCGGTAAAAACAAACAAACTGGCAGCTCGGGTGTCAAAATTTTACTGTAAAATAGCATTTTTTTTTTTACAGTAAAAAAAAACTAATGTAAATTGTACAGTAAAATTCTGGCAACTGAGCTGCCTTTTTTTTTTTTTTTTTTACCATAAAAACAACAGTATTATTTTTTCCACATACAGTAAAATACACTCAATTTTTAGGTGAAATTATTGCAATTTACCATATTTTTTTTTACATTTTAGTTTAAAAAAAAATCTACTAAAAAAAATGCATGAGAAAATTGTGTAATAATAGTATTGACTGTTAGCAGCGGCCCTCTGGGGCCAAACATGGCACGACTTTGACACTTCTGCAATAGAGCATTGAATTAAGTTAGAATTATTGCTACTAGGTCCAATATAAACTTCACATAATCCCGCACGTTTTATAACTTGTAAACAATATAAAATAAAATGACACTGGATGGGAGAACGCTGGTCTATCTCAGAATATTTATGTATTAATGTCTTTGCGCTGGTTCTGTTATTTCTCTCCTATTTCAACAATATTATTAGTATCATTATCGTGTAGCCATGAACCGGAATGCCTTTTTTTTAAAGGCTGTTAAAGTCACGTCCAAACTCCCAAGCAGTGGAATTATCATTGTCATTTATTGTGTCTCTTTTTGATGAGACGCCATAAAAAAAAGTAACAACAAATGGCAAAGCCTATTAACAATAAAACCAATGAGATGCAATGGGAGTCCTTTTTTTCTTCCCCCAAATCAACTATAAAGCAGAAAATGCTGCTCTTGTTCCGGACCACACTGTATCAATTAGCCTGAGGGAGGGGGTTGGTTGTTTTATTCCATCTTGTTACAACGCTCCAGGTGTCTAATAATAAAGCATTTAGTGCGCCAGCAGCATTTAGCAATGGCGGGAGACACTTTGCTTCTTTTTGATATGGCCCGCAATAATGAAAACATATTAGATCAATCGGGATAAGCTTTTGGGGGGGGGTATATAAATCTTCTAAATAGTCCCATTTATCTGTCACTCGCTATAATGGAGGGAACCGGCGGACGCTTCTTGATTGATTGAATTAGCGAGAAGAAAATGAAAGGAAAATTACGCCACGGATGGATGAGCCGATAAATTAGGCGCAATAAAATACAATGCGTACATCATAAATTTGTCTTATTACAAACCAGCGTTGCAAACTACAGAGGAAATGCATAAAACGATGCAAAGGAAGCAATACACAAGGCACGCATTTAGGCTGCATGTATAGAAATATGTAATACCTACCTACAATCACCTTATTTACTTTGACTGAACATTTGAAAGAAACAAACATCTGAATATACTAATAAAAACCTGATTAATTATGCATAATTATTATTTTTGATTATTATTATTATTAATTATTAATTAATTATTAATTATGTTGATAAAAAAACAGATGTATGATTTAAAAATAAGTAAGCAATTATTCACAAAACATAACTGTAATGTAAAAATTGTTTTTATTAATTAATGTATTTGTAATTAAAAAATGCAAACTATATTATTATGTATAAACATATCACTGACAGTATAATTAAAATAATAATTATATCTAAATGATCAATTCTACTTATATTTGATTAAAAAAAAATGTATATACATGTTAATATATGCATATATTGATTCAAGTGGATTCTAACCAGACTTGTAAGAAAATGCTTTATGTATTGCTACTTTATGTATTAATATTTATTTACGTAAACACTAAAAAACGACATATGTGCACCCCACACTGTCAATTCATTATTCATTTTAATTTAGTAGAAAAAATGGTGATATAATAAATAATAATTCTAAATAATTTGAGCAAATTAACTCTATTTAATATATGAGCTACTAATTATATCTTATTTTAATGCTATTAATGAGTCAATTTAATGCCGTATTTTTCGGACTATAAATCGCTCCGGAGTATAAGTCGCTCTGGCCGAAAATGCATAATGAAGAAGGAAAAAACATATAATTCGCACTGGATTATAAATCGCATTTTTTGGGGAAATGTATTTGATAAAACCCAACACCAAGAATAGACATTTGAAAGGGCAATTTAAAATAAATAAAGAATAGTGAACAACAGGCTGAATAAGTGTACGTTATATGAGGCATAAATAACCAACTGAGAACATGCCTGGTATGTTAACGTAACATATTATGGTAAGAGTCATTCAAATAACTATAACATATAGAACATGCTATACGTTTACCAAACAATCTGTCACTCCTAATCGCTAAATCCCATGAAATCTTATACGTCTAGTCTCTTACGTGAATGAGCTAAATAATATTATTTAAAATTTTACGGTAATGTGTTAATTATTTCACACATAAGTCGCTCCTGAGTATAAGTCGCATGAAAAAAAAACTGCAATTAATAATCCGAAAAATACGGTATATTGATTCACGTGGATTCTTACCAGACTTGTAACCCAATGCTTTATGTATTGTTACTTTATGTATTAATATTTATTTACGTAAACACTAAAAAACGACGTATGTGCACCCCACGCTGTCAATTCATTATTCATTTTAATTCAGTAAAAAAAAAAGGTCATATAATAAATAATAATTCTAAATAATTATATATTAATCTTATTGTAAAGCTACTAAGAAAGAAAAATAATGTATCAACTTAATAATTTGGTTTGACTTAATAATATGATTAAATATTTAATCAGTGTTTAAAATAAAATGATTAAGTTTATACATTTTTCATTCTGGTTGCACTTCACAAATGCATCATAAACAAGTTCTTTTTTTTTTTTACAACTTGCTCAAAGTTACATTTTGCAAACCAAAAAACATAACAAGAACTTTGGGAAGTTAGCGCCCTCTAGGCCGCCTTGTAAAGCTTGCAAACAGCCCCTTCCATAACTATATTGATACACTACCGACTTGTACCTAAAACTCTTGTTTTCTTTCTCAATCAAAGCCACAGCCCTCCATATAAACCAGGGGTGTCCAAACTTTTTCCACTGAGGGCCGCATGCGGGGGCCATTTTGAACATTTTTCATTTTCAAACATAACAAAATATGTTTTTTTTTGTTTTTTGTTTTACCTTTAGGGCTCTCGGGGACCATAAAGGGTCTCAGTTATTAAAATGTAAAAAATAAGTAAAAATTATATATTTTTTTATTTATTTAACGCTTACAGTAAATTTCTATATCAATTTTAGGTTGATATAAAGTAATAAAAAAAAATTAAAAAAAAGGTTTTATGCCTTTTCTGTTAAAGACAACCTTGTTTTTTTTTTTTATAGTAAAACTGAAATATGCGGTATTTAGTAATTAGAGCCCTAAAAGATCAATAATGCAGGACACTATTGATTTGAGTTATTTTAATATTGAGTAATCACAGTTAAAAGATCAATAAAATCCCATTAAATATATTTGGGATGCAAAAGGTCCCCCACTCGTAAAGTGATTGATTTAAAAAAAAAATTTTTTTTACTTTCAACACTTAAGTTACGAGATCAACTTCAGACATATCTGTCGATTTTACGTTTGAGCTATTATTTTGTTTGTTTTATGCTCTTTTGTCAAAGAAAACGCACACAATATATGCAATATTTTCCACAGAAAACATTTTAAAGTGAAATATTTGAAATAATTGGAGTTTTGAATAGGTCAATAATTCATTACAACATAGATTGTTTTTCTAAATTTTTTTTTGAGCAATGGCAAAAAAATAAAAATAAAGATAAGACAAAGGTAAAAAAAAAAAAACAGCCTGCATGGCAGCTTTGTGTCAACATTGCAACTTTTTCTCGTTAGATTTCACCTCATTCCACTTTTTTTTATGTTTTATTTTTATTTTTGCAATAGCATTTCCGGAGTGTGTGGCGGGCCGGTAAACAATTAGCTGCGGGCCGCAAATGGCCCCCGGGCCGCACTTTGGACGCCCCTGATATAAACCAATCATGTAATAGCTGTCTATTATTGCTAGTGTAGTACTTCACAGAGCTGACCATGGCTCACCCAGGAGAAACCGCAGCCTGGCTCTCTAATGTCCCAGAAGCAAGTTTATTACATTTTGAGAAGGGTGTGAAGCAACGCTAGGAGCAACTACTGCAAGAGAAGGTCTTGAGGGGAGTGTCAGTGCATAACCGTGTCCTCGCTCTCTAGTCCACTGCACTTTCTATTTCTGCTCCTCAGACTTAAATATCTGAGTACAACACACTTCTCACGTTCACGTCTTGCGTTAACTGCCTCAAAGGAGGAACACATCTTTTCTTTATGTACTGAAGCGGCTGAGGCAAGATGGCGTGCACTACTTGGCTGCAACCAGTAGAGGCGCTGTTGATTCAGTCTCTCTTAGCTTGCTATTCTGCTAAATAGAACAATATGAGCGAAAGTGAATGTAATTTCCTTCATTAGTAGTAATCAGACACCCACCAATCTGAATTCTCAACCGGTCTTTCAGGTATAATTATCTCATATACAAGATTCGTTGGATCCCACTTCTGACACCATTTGCCACATTTTATTTGGAATATTGGCATATTTGGTATAGTTAAGGTCACAAGGGTTATTAAGTATTCATGCATATAATAAGAGGAAAATCGGAAGTCAGAAGCGGATCCCTCTTCTGACACCATTAACCACCTTTTATTTCCAACACCTGATATACATTAGGTACAGTTAAGGCCACAATATTTGGGGCCATAGAGATGATCAAGTATAAATGCATGTCATAAAAGGCACATTGGAAGTTCCAAGTTGATCCCACTTCTGACACCATTTTCCACATTTGATTTGGAATATTGGCACAGTTGGTATAGTTAAGATCACAAGGGTATAGCATTCATGCATATAATAAGAGGCAAATCGGAAGTCAGAAGTGCATCCCTCTTCTGACACCATTAACCACGTTTTATTTTGAACACCTGACATACGTTAGGTACAGTTAAGGCCACAATGATTGGGGCAACAGGGATTATCAAGTATAAATGCATGCAATAAAAGGCACATTGGAAGTTACAAGTTGATCCCACTTCTGACACCATTTGCCACATTTTATTTGGAATATTGGCATATTTTGTATAGTTAAGGTCACAGGGGTTATTAAGTATTCATGCATATAATAAGAGGCAAATCGGAAGTCAGAAGTGGATCCCTCTTCTGACACCATTAACCAACTTTCATTTTGAACACCTTTCATACATTAGGTACAGTTAAGGCCACAATATGCATGTAATAAAAGCCACATTGGAAGTTCCAAGTTGATCCCACTTCTGACACCATTTGCCACATTGTATTTGGAAGATTGGAATATTTGGTATAGTTAAGGTCACAGGGATTATTAAGTATTCATGCATATAAAAAGAGGCAAATCGGAAGTCAGAAGTGGATCCCTCTTCCGACACCATTAACCACCTTTCATTTTGAACACCTAACATACATTAGGTACAGTTAAGGCCACAATATGCATGTAATAAAAGCCACATTGGAAGTTCCAAGTTGATCCCACTTCTGACACCATTTGCCACATTTTATTTGGAATATTGGCATATTTGGTATAGTTAAGGTCACAGGGGTTATTAAGTATTCATGCATATAATAAGAGGCAAATCGGAAGTCAGAAGTGGATCCCTCTTCTGACACCATTAACCACCTTTCATTTTGAACACCTAACATACATTAGGTACAGTTAAGGCCACAATATGCATGTAATAAAAGCCACATTGGAAGTTCCAAGTTTATCCCACTTCTGACACCATTTGCCACATTTTATTTGGAATATTGGCATATTTTGTATAGTTAAGGTCACAGGGGTTATTAAGTATTCATGCATATAATAAGAGGCAAATCGGAAGTCAGAAGTGGATCCCTCTTCTGACACCATTAACCAACTTTCATTTTGAACACCTATTATACATTAGGTACAGTTAAGGCCACAATATGCATGTAATAAAAGCCACATTGGAAGTTCCAAGTTGATCCCACTTCTGACACCATTTGCCACATTTTATTTGGAATACTGGCATATTTGGTATAGTTAAGGTCACAGGGGTTATTAAGTATTCATGCATATAATAAGAGGCAAATCGGAAGTCAGAAGTGGATCCCTCTTCTGACACCATTAACCAACTTTCATTTTGAACACCTATCATACATTAGGTACAGTTAAGGCCACAATATGCATGTAATAAAAGCCACATTGGAAGTTCCAAGTTGATCCCACTTCTGACACCATTTGCCACATTTTATTTGGACGTTTGGAATATTTGGTATAGTTAAGGTCTCAGGGGTTATTAAGTATTCATGCATATAGTAAGAGGCAAGTCAGAAGTGGATCCCTCTTCCGACACCATTAACCACCTTTTATTTTGAACACCTGACATACATTAGGTACAGTTAAGGCCACAATATTTGGGGCCACAGAGATGATCAAGTATAAATGCATGTATTAAAAGCCACATTGGAAGTTACAAGTTGATCCCACTTCTGACACCATTTGCCACATTTTATTTGGAATATTGGAATAGTTGGTATAGTTAAGGTCACAGGGGTTATTAAGTATTCATGCATATAATAAGAGGCAAATCGGAAGTCAGAAGTGGATCCCTCTTCTGACACCATTGACCACCTTTTATTTTGAACACCTGACATACATTAGTTGATCGCACTTCTGACTCTATTTGCATCATTTTATTTTGAACAGCATTATCAAGTCTTAATTTGTGTAATACAAGATCAATTATAATTGAGAAGGACACATTTTATTTAGAATATTGGTAGATTAAGTACAGTTAAGGTCACAAGGATTGTCAGATATAAAGGCATGAAATAAAAGGAACATTGGAAGTAAGAAGTGGATCCAATATCTGACACCATTTACCACATTTCATTTAAAAACTCTGACATAATTTGAGTACAGTGAAAGCCGCATGGATATCAAGTATATATGCGCGTTTAAAAGGACACATTGGAAGTTAGAAGTGAATCCCACTTCTGACACCATTTACCACATTTTATCTGGAATCTATGTAGATACGGTACTGATAGTCACAGAGATTACCCAGGATAAATGTGTGTAAAAAAAAGAAGAAGAAAGAAGTAAGATCCCACTTCTGACACCATTGTCATCTGTGCCCTTTTTTCTGTTCAAATGCTCCGCTAGCCACATTATTCAACGCATTTCATTCAAGATTTTTTTTCTTTTTTCAATAATGCACCATAGAAACAAGAGTATAAGGGCACATGTCTATTATCGATGTATATTAGGATGAGACCATTAAACCTTTTATGCATCTCTAGCACAATAACCGCTGTTCTGTGGAGGCTCAGCGCTCACTTATGTTTGATTTTGATTTTATTTGTATTAAGGATCCCCATTAGCTGGTTGCCTCAACAATCCACTAGTCTTCCTGGGGTCCACAATTCAATACA
>NC_084737.1:76338047-76383047 GCF_033978785.1 Entelurus aequoreus
ATTGGGAACAGGTGGGTGCCATGATTGGGTATAAAAGTAGATTCCATGAAATGCTCAGTCATTCACAAACAAGGATGGGGCGAGGGTCACCACTTTGTCAACAAATGCGTGAGCAAATTGTTGAACAGTTTAAGAAAAACCTTTCTCAACCAGCTATTGCAAGGAATTTAGGGATTTCACCATCTACGGTCCGTAATATCATCAAAGGGTTCAGAGAATCTGGAGAAATCACTGCACGTAAGCAGCTAAGCCCGTGACCTTCGATCCCTCCGGCTGTACTGCATCAACAAGCGACATCGGTGTGTAAAGGATATCACCACATGGGCTCAGGAACACTTCAGAAACCCACTGTCAGTAACTACAGTTGGTCGCTACATCTGTAAGTGCAAGTTAAAACTCTCCTATGCAAGGCGAAAACCGTTTATCAACAACACCCAGAAACGCCGTCGGCTTCGCTGGGCCTGAGCTCATCTAAGATGGACTGATACAAAGTGGAAAAGTGTTCTGTGGTCTGACGAGTCCACATTTCAAATTGTTTTTGGAAACTGTGGACGTCGTGTCCTCCGGACCAAAGAGGAAAAGAACCATCCGGATTGTTATAGGCGCAAAGTTGAAAAGTCAGCATCTGTGATGGTATGGGGGTGTATTAGTGCCCAAGACATGGGTAACTTACACATCTGTGAAGGCGCCATTAATGCTGAAAGGTACATACAGGTTTTGGAGCAACATATGTTGCCATCCAAGCAACGTTATCATGGACGCCCCTGCTTATTTCAGCAAGACAAGGCCAAGCCACGTGTTACATCAACGTGGGTTCATAGTAAAAGAGTGCTGGTACTAGACTGGCCTGCCTGTAGTCCAGACCTGTCTCCCATTGAAAATGTGTGGCGCATTATGAAGCCTAAAATAGCACAACGGAGACCCCCGGACTGTTGAACAACTTAAGCTGTACATCAAGCAAGAATGGGAAAGAATTCCACCTGAGAAGCTTCAAAAATGTGTCTCCTCAGTTCCCAAACGTTTACTGAGTGTTGTTAAAAGGAAAGGCCATGTAACACAGTGGTGAACATGCCCTTTCCCAACTACTTTGGCACGTGTTGCAGCCATGAAATTCTAAGTTAATTACTATTTGCAAAAAAAAAAAAAAATAGGTTTATGAGTTTGAACATCAAATATTTTGTCTTTGTAGTGCATTCAACTGAATATGGGTTGAAAAAGATTTGCAAATCATTGTATTCCGTTTATATTTACATCTAACTCAATTTCCTAACTCATATGGAAACGGGGTTTGTAATTTAAACTTTCTATCTTATCTATCTGAAGTCGATAGTGCATGCCCCAAATTCGTTACGTTTCATGTGTCGGGTAAATCGTGAGGAATGAATCCCCTTCCTACTGTAACACATTCTGTCCTTACAAAGATAACAATGCTCAGTTTTGATTGACACGGTCATGACAATATTCATTATTTTATTACTGCAGTTATAAAACTGAAAGTTGTTTCTAATATTGTGGTTGCAATACAAGTAGCCGTAATCCAAATATCCCTTGTTTACTCAATGACACCATACCAGTTCAGTTCATTACTTTTTTTTGCAGTAAATTCCTAAAAACACAGGAGTGCTCCTGATGTATAGAGGAACCTGGACCACTGTATAAACACATTGGCAGATCCTTGCATTGACATTTTAACCTCGACAGCAAACGTAGAACACTCAAGTCCAAACTCTTGATTGACGTAACTGAGGTGTTCCACCTTTAGGTCCTCTCTTTTTGGCAGGTACACTTTTTTTTTTTGTAATGTGATTCATGGAACTAAAGTGTCGCTGTAGTTTGTTTACTTTAGATGCAGCCAGTAGTCAATTGTTCAACGGCTTTAGAACACTAGTGGTGTTCCTCAAGGTTCCGTTTTAGGTCCTCTCTTTTTCATCATTTACCATACAGTACTATTTGGTAAGATAAGATAGAAGATAAGAAGGTTCCTTGCAGTAAGATACTGTGTTTTTTGTTAAAATTATGAGGGACAAGCGGTAGGAAATAGATTATTAATCTACTTGTTCATTTACTGTAAATACTTGCTTACTTTCTGTTTTAACATGTTCTATCTACACTTCTGTTAAAATGTAACAATCAATTATTCCTCTGCTGTTTGTTTCTTGTTCTATTGGCAGATAATTTTGCTTAGTTCAAATAAAATACCCCTAATTTTAGTTTTTTTTTTTTCTTGTTTTTGAACACTGACTTTTTGCAGTGCAGAAGGTAAGTAAAGTTGCTTTTGCATAATATTGCGAAACAAATTGCCAGATAATGTCTTACCTTATACACACACACCATAATAATACTCGTATGTTGAAGCACATCAAGCGGTGCGGCTTCGTCGCTTACCAAAGTCGTACAAAAACATTTTGATAGAATTTCGAGCGCCGTGTGTAATGTTCTATATTTTCAATGGAACTTACAAAATGTTGGTGTTGTTTACTTGAGTCATATTGCCATCATGGTGCAGTCTACACTTATCTCTTATGTTTGACTGCCATCTACTGGTCACACTTATCATTACACCAAATAAAATTGCTTTGAGGTCGGTAAACAAAACCAGAGTTATTCCGCACATTAGGTGCACCGGGTTATAAGGCACAGTGTCGAGTTTTAAAGGCCTACTGAAACCCACTACTACCGACCACGCAGTCTGATAGTTTATATATCAATGATGAAATCTTAACATTATAACACATGCCAATACGGCCGGGTTAACTTATAAAGTGACATTTTAAATTTGCCGCTAAACTTCCGGTTCGAAACGTCTCTGAGGATGACGTATGCGCGTGACGTAGACCGGGGAACACGGGTATGCCTTCCACATTGAAGCCAATACGAAAAAGCTCTGTTTTCATTTCATAATTCCACAGTATTCTGGACATCTGTGTTCGTGAATCTGTTGCAATCATGTTCATTGCATTATGGAGAAGGAAGCTGAGCAAGCAAAGAAGAAAGTTGTCGGTGCGAAATGGACGTATTTTTCGAACGTAGTCAGCAACAACAGTACACAGCCGGCGCTTCTTTGTTTACATTCCCGAAAGAATATGGCAATATCGCGAAATGATCAAGTATGACACATAGAATAGATCTGCTATCCCCGTTTAAATAAAAAAAATTCATTTCAGTAGGCCTTTAAGGGAAAATAAATTATTTTAAGTGCGCCTTATAGTCGGGAAAATATGGTAACTAATTATTCTACACTGCAAAAACTGAAATCCAAGTAAGATTAAATATCTCAAATAAGGGTGATATTTGCTTCTTTTCTGTCTGATAAGATCATTTTTCTCACTAAGCAGATTTTATGTTAGAGTGTTTTACTTGTTTTAAGTGTTTTTGGTCCTAAATGATCTCAGTAAGATATTACAGCTTGTTGCTGAGATTTGATGACCTATATTGAGTAAAACATGCTTGAAACTAGAATATCAACTGTTGCAAAGCTGTCTCATCAACACTCACAAGTATAAAACTACTTTTTTAAAGTAATAATTTCTTACTTTAAGCATGAAAAAAAATAATCATGATGCCGAGCGCATATCATTATGTCAAGATACTGGCACTAGCATTTACTTAGTTTAAGAATATTTTTCAACATATTGACCAAAAAGGTCTCTTTTTTTTTCTACCAATAAAAGTGCACTTGTTATTAGTGAGAATATACTTATTTTAAGGTGTTTTTGGGTTCATTGAGGTTAGCTATTTAGGGACCGCAATGTCCCTTTGGGACAGAGGACCCTATTGAAATTGTAAGGTTTTATTATTATTATACCGGCCTCCTCTTTGAGCTATAATTCGACCCCCTTACCATGCTTCAAAACTCACCATATTTGACACACACATCAGGACTGGCGAAAATTGCCATCTAATAAAAAACCAAACCCCAAAACTCAAAATTGGGCTCTAGCGCCCCCTAGGAAAAAACACAGACAAAACTGCTTGTAGGTAGGAATGTCGTAGAGACATGAAAGAAAAACCTCTATGTAGGTCTGACTTAGACCTAGATTTCATACATTGACATCCTTCAGCAAAAATCAACAGGAAGTTGGCAATTCCCCCTTTAGAACAAAAGTTTACTAAAAACAGTCACTTTTGCCTCTTTGAGCTGTAATTTGACCCCCTTAACATGCTTCAAACTCACCAAACTGGACACACACATCAGGACTGGCAAAAATTGCGATCTAATAAAAAACCAACCCCAAAACTCAAAATTGCGCCCTAGCGCCCCCTAGGAAGAAAACACAGACACAACTGCTCCTAAGAAGAAAACAGACAAAACTGCCTGTAACTTCCAGTAGGAATGTCTTAGAGACATGAAACAAAAACCTCTATGTAGGTCTCGCTTAGACCTACATTTCATATATTGACAACCCCCAGCAAAAATCAACAGGAAGTTTGCAATTCCCCCTTCAAAACAAAAGTTTTGTAAAAACCGGTCACCTTTTTTCAAACATTATCTCCTCTGAGCGCGTTTGTCGTGTCGGCTTCAAACTTGCACAGGAGAGAGATTGAACCCTTCTGATTAAAAGTTGATGAAAGAGTTGTAATTACTGCTCCGGTTTGGATTTTATGTGCCGTCAAAGTCGGTCCCGTCCATCGCTGCTTGCAGCTTTAATTAGGGTCCGCACAGGACCATTGTCAAAGGAATCCCAAAGGGAGTTCCTTTTGCAATGGGACGAAAGGAACCTATTGAATTTGTAAGGTTTTATTATTATTCTTTATTATTATTATTATATTATTATATTATTATTATTCTTCCGCAGTTTGCGCACTACTTTGCCCCCTTTAACATGCTTCAAAACTCACCAAATTTTACACACACATAGAACAACGATGACACAACACTTTAGTCAAAAAACCAAACCCCAAAAATCAAAATTGCGCTCTAGCGCCCCCTAGGAAAAAAACAAAAACAAACTGCCTGTAACTCCCACTAGGCAGGTCGTAGAGACATGGAACAAAAACCTGTATGTAGGTCTCACTTAGACCTACAATTCATAATTTGACATCCTTCAGCAAAAATCCACAGGAAGTTTGCAATTTCCCCTTCAACACAAAAAATTACTAAAAACACTCTTTTTTGCCTCTTTGAGCTGTAATTTTACCCCCTTAAAATACTTAAAAACTCACCAAAATTTTTACACACATCAGGACTGGCGGAAATTGCGATCTCATAAAAAACCGAACCCCAAAACTCAAAATTGCGCTCTAGCGCCCCCTAGGAATAAAACACAGACAAAACTGCTCCTATGAGGAAAACACAGACAAAACTGCTTGTAACTTCCGGTAGGAACATCTTAGAGACATGAAACAAAAACCTCTATGTAGGTCTCACTTAGACCTACATTTCATAGATTGACATCCTTCAGCAAAAATCAACAGCAAGTTTGCAATCTCCCCTTCAAAACTAAATTTTTGTAAAAAACGGTCACCAAACATCAAACATTATCTACTCTGAGCGCGTTTGTCGTTTCGGCTTCAAACTACTACAGGAGAGAGATTGAACCTTTCTGATTGACGGATACTCAAAGAGTTTGGATAAGTGCTACGGTTTGGATTTTACGAGCCTTCAAAGAAAAGAACCACTGTGCCGCAGCACCTAGGAAAAAAACACAGACACAACTTCCTCTAACTCCCAGTACGAATATCGTAGAGACATGAAACAAAAACCTCTATGTAGGTCTGACTTAGAGCTAGATTTCATACACTGATATCCTTCAGCAAAAATCAACAGGAAGTTGGCAATCACCCCTTCAAAACAAAAGTTTCATAAAAACACTCATTTTTGCCTCTTTGAGCTGTAATTTGACCCCCTTAAAATACTTCAAAACTCACCAAACTTTTTACACACATCAGGACTGGCGGAAATTGCGACTAGCACCTGCCAAATATGCGGGCCCGACCAATGCTGCTTGCATCTTTAATTTTACTTGTTTTGGCAAGTCTTGACAAGCCGAATTTTCTTGTTCTATTGGCAGATAATTTTCCATCCATCCATCCATCTTCTTCCGCTTATCCGAGGTCGGGTCGCGGGGGCAGCAGCCTAAGCAGGGAAGCCAAGACTTTCCTCTCCCCAGCCACTTCGTCCAGCTCCTCCCGGGGGATCCCGAGGCGTTCCCAGGCCAGCCGGGAGACATAGTCTTCCCAACGTGTCCTGGGTCTTCCCCGTGGCCTCCTACCGGTTGGACGTGCCCTAAACACCTCCCTAGGGAGGCGTTCGGGTGGCATCCTGACCAGATGCCCGAACCACCTCATCTGGCTCCTCTCGATGTGGAGGAGCAGTGGCTTTACTTTGAGCTCCCCCCGGATGGCAGAGCTTCTCACCCTATCTCTAAGGGAGAGCCCCGCCACCTGGCGGAGGAAACTCATTTCGGCCGCCTGTACCCGTGATCTTGTCCTTTCGGTCATAACCCAAAGCTCATGACCATAGGTGAGGATGGGAACGTAGATCGACCGGTAAATTGAGAGCTTTGCCTTCCGGCTCAGCTCCTTCTTCACCACAACGGATCGATACAGCGTCCGCACTACCGAAGACGCCGCACCGATCCGCCTGTCGATCTCACGATCCACTCTTCCTCCACTCGTGAACAAGACTCCTAGGTACTTGAACTCCTCCACTTGGGGCAGAGTCTCCTCCCCAACCCGGAGATGGCACTCCACCCTTTTCCGGGCGAGAACCATGGACTCGGACTTGGAGGTGCTGATTCTCAACCCAGTCGCTTCACACTCGGCTGCGAACCGATCCAGCGAGAGCTGAAGATCCTGGCCGGATGAAGCCATCAGGACCACATCATCCGCAAAAAGCAGAGACCTAATCCTGCAGCCACCAAACCGGATCCCCTCAACGCCTTGACTGCGCCTAGAAATTCTGTCCATAAAAGTTATGAACAGAATCGGATAATTTTGCTCAGTTCAAATAAAATACCCCTCGTTTTTGTATTTTTTTTTTCCTTGTGTTTGAACACGGACTTTTTGCAGCGTAGCTAAAAAAGAAAATCCGCGCTACAAATGTGCAAAGAGCGTGAAGCAGACATACAAGTTTTACGCAGCGACGACGGTGATCCCGTTTATTTCCCAGGCCCGAAAGTCATGTTCTTCCCATGTTTCATGTCCCGTGTGAACATTGCAAGTGTGTCTGCTGATAAAGGTGCTTGCTGTTTTCTCAGGAGTTCTTTTACTGCAAGGAACCTCCCTGGGAGTAATTGCAGCAGCAGCAGCAGCAGCAGGGTTTACCCTCTCAGCCAGGTCCGAGACACCTTATAGCACCTAAATGCTGCCTGTCCACTTGCTGTCTGCTCACCTTGTTAGTGTGTTAACAGGCCTGCTGTCAAGCAGAGCAAAGCAGGCGAGGACTGACTGGACCGGCGCCTCTTATTGCCCTCACGCGGAGCCAGACCTGCACTTTACCTCCCTGACCACCTCCGGCTCCATCCGGAGCAGGTGCACACCACACCACACCACACCACACCACAGAGCTCTAGTAGTAAGAGTCGTGGAACATGAGGAATACGCAGCCTAGCAACCAGCGCAAAAATACAGAAAAGAACAGAATGCATCACTGGGATTACACGCTTCTTTACGCGAGTAAACGCTGCCCCGGCGTGGGATTCTAATTTATTTCCATAACGGAGGTGTGACGACAATATTGTCATGTGAACCCCCCCAACCCCCCACACGCGCATCAACAGGGTGCTGTTGTTACACATTTGTTACGGACCGGCACGATGTTCCCCAGCGGGAAACAAAATGTTAACCTAATTGGTCCAAAACATATTTTTTGCAAATCAATAATTATAATCTGCAAATAATGTGCCGTTGCTTAGTGACTTTGCTGTCTAGAGAGCTTGGCAGGGTAACCATGTAATACTCTTCCATACCAGTAGGTGGCAGCTTTGCTTTGTAAAAGTCGGAATGTGTCGGGTTAAGTTAAGTACCACTGATAGTCACACACACGCACTAGGTGTGGTGAAATTTGTCCTCTGCATTTGACCCATCCCCTTGTTCCACCCACTGGGAGGTGAGGGGAGCAGTGAGCAGCAGCGGCGGCCGCGCTCGGGAATCATTTTTGCTGATTTAACCCCCAATTCCAACCCCTTGATGCTGAGTGCCAAGCAATCAATCAATCGATCAATCAATGTTTACTTATGTAGTCCTAAATCACGAGTGTCTCAAAGGGCTGCACAAGCCACAACGACATCAGGGCAAGAAAAAACTCAACCCAATGGGATGAGAATGAGAAACCTTGGAGGGGACCGCAGATGTGGGGCTATCCTTCTTTGTGGGGACATTGTTGATTGCCATGCCATGTACGGATGTACTTTGTGGGTGCCGAATCCTCCGCACCCTGCAAGTTTTTGCTGTCGTCCAGCATTCTGTTTCTGTTTACTTTGTAGCCAGTTCAGTTTTACTGTCGTTTTGCGTAGCCTTCCCTATGCTTCATTGCATTCTCCTTTCCCTTTTGTTCATTTTTGGTTGAAGCATCACGTACCTACCCATACTCAGTGGCCTAGTGGTTAGAGTGTCCGCCCTGAGGTCGGTAGGTTGTGAGGTCAAACCCCGTCCGAGTCATACCAAAGACTATAAAAATGGAACCCATTACCTCCCTGCTTGGCACTCAGCATCAAGGGTTGGAATTGGGGGATAAATCACCAAAAATGATTCCCGAGCGCGGCCACCGCTGCTGCTCACTGCTCCCCTCACATCCCAGGGGGTGAACAAGGGGATGGGTCAAATGCACGGGACAAATTCCACCACACCTAGTGTGTGTGCGACTATCGTTGGTACTTTAACTTTACTTTAACTTTACCCGACAAATTCCGACTTTTACAAAGCAAAGCTGCCACCTACTGATATGGAAGAGTATTACATGGTTACCCTGCCAAGCTCTCTACACAACAAAGTCACTAAGCAACGGCACGTTATTTGCAGATTATAATTATTGATTTGCAAAAAATATTTTTGGGACCAATTAGGTGACGTTACATAGTTTCCCACGGCACACAGTGGTTGGAAAACACTGCTCTAACACGTGGCCAGACCTGGAAAACTTCACACTCAACGTCGTTAGCATAGCATGTTGCTGTGCTTGAATTCTGCACACTGAAGTTGGATACTTCTTAGTCTTCGTTTGGTCTGAGTGATGTTTCCTTGACACCCTCAGTTTCCTCTTGGATAAATGTGCTCTTCGAAGACAAGAAAGTAAAAGACGCTAGTTGAGTTGACCTTGTCGCTATGCTTTGTCTCTGTCTTTGTCTTTGTCTATGCTTTGTCTTTGTCTTTGTCTGTGCTTTGTCTTTGTCTCTGTCTTTGTCTTTGTCTCTAACTTTGTCTTTGTCTATGCTTTGTCTCTGTCTTTGTCTGTGCTTTGTCTTTGTCTGTGCTTTGTCTTTGTCTCTGTCTTTGTCTTTGTCTCTGTCTTTGTCTTTGTCTATGCTTTGTCTCTGTCTTTGTCTTTGTCAATGCTTTGTCTCTGTCTCTGTCTTTGTCTTTGTCTCTGTCTTTGTCTATGCTTTGTCTCTGTCTTTGTCTATGCTTTGTCTCTGTCTTTGTCTTTGTCTCTGTCTATGTTTTGTCTCTGTCTTTGTCTTTGTCTATGCTTTGTCTTTGTCTATGCTTTGTCTCTGTCTTTGTCTTTGTCTATGCTTTGTCTCTGTCTCTGTCTTTGTCTATGCTTTGTCTCTGTCTTTGTCTATGCTTTGTCTCTGTCTTTGTCTCTGTCTTTGTCTTTGTCTATGCTTTGTCTCTGTCTTTGTCTATGCTTTGTCTCTGTATTTGTCTTTGTCTATGCTTTGTCTCTGTCTTTGTCTATGCTTTGTCTCTGTCTTTGTCTATGCTTTGTCTCTGTCTTTGTCTTTGTCTTTGTCTATGCTTTGTCTCTGTCTTTGCTTTGTCGCTGTCTTTGTCTTTGTCTAGGCTTTGTCTCTGTCTTTGTCTTTGTCTCTGTCTTTGTCTATGCTTTGTCTCTGTCTTTGTATTTGTCTTTGTCTATGCTTTGTCTCTGTCTTTGTCTTTGTCTATGCTTTGTCTTTGTCTTTGCTTTGTCTTTGTCTCTGTCTTTGTCTCTTGTCGCTATGCTTTGTCTCTGCACGCTGCAGTATTATAGTCCACAGTCTCCACTTTGCTGCGGTTCTCCGTTTTCTTGCCGCCCTCAGTCTCCTCTTAGAAAAATAAAATATGTGTTTTAATGAGAAAGGACATAAGTTGATAGGTATGCCGATGTTAGCGTGAATGTTTATTGGTATGGTCTTTCAGTAAGTCAGTTGTAAAAAAAACCCAAATAAAAATAAACATGTCCATCCATCCATTTTCTACCGCTTGTCCCTATTGGGGTTGCGGGGGGTCGCTGGAGCCTATCTCAGCTGCATTCGGGCGGAAGGCGGGGTACACCCTGGACAAGTCGCCACCTCATCGCAGGGCCAACACAGATAGACAGACAACATTCTTTGGAGGTGGGAGGAAGCCGGAGTACCCGGCGGTATAGTAGAGTGGCCGTTCCAGCAACTTGAGGGTTCCAGGTTCGATCCCCGCCTCCGCCATCCTAGTCACTGCCGTTGTGTCCTCGGGCAAGACACTTTACCCACCTGCTCCCAGTGCCACCCACACTGGTTTAAATGTAACTTAGATATTGGGGTTCACTATGTGAAAGTGCTTTGAGTCACTAGAGAAAAGCGCTATATAAATATAATTCACTTCACTTCACCCACGCAGTCACGGGGAGAACATGCAAACTCCACACAGAAAGATCCCGAGCCCGGGATTGAACTCAGGACCTTCATATTGTGAGGCACATGCACTAACCCCTGTGCCACACTGCAAAAAGTCAGTGTTCAAAAACAAAAACAAAAAAATACAAAAATGAGGGGTATTTTATTTGAACTAAGCAAAATTATCTGCCAATAGAACAAGAAAATGCGGCTCGTCAAGACTTTCCAAAATAAGTAAAATTAGCTAACCTCAATGAACCCAAAAATACCTTAAAATAAGCATATTCTCACTAATAACAAGTGCATTTTCTTGGTAGAAAAAAAAGACACTTTTTTGCTCAATATGTTGAAAAATATTCTTAAATTAACTAAATGCTAGTGCCATTATCTTGACATAATGACATGCGCTCGGCATTACATTTCTTGAAATCAGCAAATGTATATTAAAAACTAATTTATTGTTCTTAATGGAAAGGCAACAAGGCAACCGCTTGTTACTCTCGGGGTCTCCTAGCCGCTCAGGCAAATCATATGGTCTAAAAATGCATTTTTCCATGGATAACATGACATCATCGCGCCAAGTGAGGCTCTTTCAGTCAATTAGTGCGCATATATACAGCCCGGCCCCCGGCCAATTTTTTTTTTATTGTAATTTTGAACAATTTACCTGAATGTGCATGAACTATTTCTGTTCAAAATTGTAAGAAATGTCACATGTTAAATGTTTAAATATTAACGGTCAGTTTACTGTACTGTGCCAACTGTACTACTATATGAGTACATATTTTCTATTGTTTCATTGAAAATAAAACAGCAAAGTCCATTTGGCTGTCATCTGTTTTAATTATGAGACACAATTGTGTCAAAGTCATGATTTTTTATTTCATGCTTAAAATAAGAAATTATTACTTTAAAAAAAGTAGTTTTATACTTGTGAGTGTTGATGACACAGCTTTGCAACAGTTGATATTCTAGTTTCAAGCATGTTTTACTCAATATAGGTCATAAAACCTCAGCAACAAGCTGTAATATCTTACTGAGATCATTTAGGACCAAAACCCTTAAAACAAGTAAAACACTCTCACATAAAATCTGCTTAGTGAGAAGAATAATCTTATCGGACAGAAAATAAGCAAATATCACCCTTATTTGAGATATTTAATCTTTCTTAGATTTCAGTTTTTGCCGTGCACCGTGCTGCCCCAAGATAAAACATGTATGGACATCTTTTTTTTTTTTGTTAAACAATATAAAACATTTTCAGTTTTAACGTTCCACTTTTTGAATTTGAACTCGTGAACCGCAGAGCTAGGAACCGAATTGCCGAGCCTGACAACTAATGTTTTAAAGAACACTCCAAGTTTGTTATTCTGTGTTTGAAGTATAAAATGAGTACAAACAAAAGGCCAAAGAGGGTGACGGAAACAAAACAAATGAAAGCGGAGAGCAATGTTAAAGCGGCCCGTCTTTCTTTTTTTCTTTTTTATCTTGAGGAGGCAGACTGGGTCAGATTAGACGGGGAGTGCAAGAAGGAGCTTCTAACATATTGAAATTCAATTACCTTGTTACTCATCTGAGCAAGACCTCCTTTGAGCCTTGTCTGGGAAACACAACGTGTTTGACTGCAAGACACACACACACACACACACACACACACGCACGCACACACACACGAACACACACAAACTAAGGCTGAAAGGCGAATCACCACTCTTAGTAAATGGCAGCACAATTCACATGGCTGCTTTCATACAGCTGCGTTTTCCTTTTTTTTTTCAAAATAAAAGCCATATTTCTAAAATGTTCGACTTGTACAGACTAATGGTCAATGTTCCCTCTAATTGTTCATGTGTCTGAGCAAACACAAAAAACTCCCTGAGCATTCAGTGGAGCACATGTGAGCAACATCACACGTGGCAATACCAGCAGCACACCTGTCTCAAACCAATCTTTTATAATAACACTCAAATGAGAGGAGTCATTTTCATGAGATTATTTTGTAATATTAGTGATTTGGCCCACTTGTAATGAAAATAAAAGAAATCTTGTTTTTCATAAGCTATGGATTAGTATTGTACAATATGTCTGGGTGGGGGTCCTGCTTTGGAAATCATCTGTACCCCTTTCAGAGATCACATTTAGTTGCCCTTAAACATCCTCATGTTGCACAATGAAATGTAAGCATAGGATGAAGTGTGCATTCCTGTAACTTTCTCTAGTAACAGCATTCCATGATTAATATCAATACATTAACATTAATAATAAATGACAGTAGAATAAGCACACGTATGACTGAGGAGTCATAGTGTAACTTTGTGTGGTGTTTGAGTTGCCCGACTTTTTGTGTGGCCATAAACGCACCAGTGGCTTAGTGGTATGCGTGTTGGTGACAGATGACAAGTTGGTTTTGGCCTGGTTTGTATGGCAGAAAATGACTAGTTTTTCGAGATAGAAGTGTTTTACTCATGTTTTTGGTGTGGTTATGGCCGAATATAAACAGTTTTGCTCAATAAAGTGATCGATATAATTCTTGTCCTCGAAGCATCTCGATAGACGTTACAATAATTGAACGGTGTTCAATTGAACGGTGTTGACGAACACCGTTAGGGCCGCTTGTTGTCACTGTCACTCAGAGTTGCATTGCAAAATTACACAAAATAAATGTGTTTATTTTGTTTAGAATTCAGATGGGATTTGATTTGGTGCGCGGCATATATTTGCTGTGCGCAGAGGACGCTTGAGCAGTGCGCAATTGCGCAGGCGCGCACCTTAGAGGGAACGTTGCTAATGGTGGATTCAAGGGCCTCTATTGCCGGAAGAGGGACCTGCGAGATGGCCCAGTACCGCCTTGCTCCCCCCGGCTCAGTGTTTAGGTGCCCTCTAAAAGTGGGAAAAAAGTGTTTCCACCATTTGCGACACTAGGGTTGTACGGTATACCCGGTATTAGTATAGTACTGCGATATTAATTAATCATATTCGGTACGATACCGCCTCTAAAAAGTACTGGCCCCCCACCCCCACTGTAATGATACCAAGTACAGGAGCGTATCTAGTCAATACTACTAGGATTACATCAATTTTTTTTGGCATTACAACATCTTCTTTCGTTTAAAAAAAATTAATATTACGTTTATAAACTCAGGAAATACGTCCCTGGACACATGAGGACTTTGAGTATGACCAATGTATGATCCTGTAACTACTTGGTATCGGATTGATACCTAAATTTGTGGTATCATCCAAAACTAATGTAAAGTATCCATTGTCTTGTGGGGCTGCGAATCTTTGGGTGTCCCACGATTCGATTCAATATCGATTCCTGGGGTCACGATTTGATTCAAAATCGATTTTTTTTTTCGATTCAACGCGATTCTCAATTCAAAAACGATATTTTCCCGATTCAAAAGGATTGTCTATTCATTCAGTGCATAGGATTTCAGCAGGATCTACCCCAGTCTGCTGACATGCAAGCAGAGTAGTAGATTTTTGTAAAAAGCTTTTATAATTGTAAAGGACAATGTTTTATCAACTTATTGCAATAATGTAAATTTGTTTTAACTATTAAATGAACCAAAAATATGACTTATTTTATCTCTGTGAAAATATTGGACACAGTGTGTTGTCAAGCTTATGAGATGCGATGCAAGTGTAAGCCACTGTGACACTGTTGTTCTTTTTTTTTTTTTTTTTTATAAATGTCTAATGATAATGTCAATGAGGGATATTTAATCACTGCTATGTTGAAATTGTAACTAATATTGATACTGTTGTTGATAATATTAATTTTTGTTTCACTACTTTTGGTTTGTTCTGTGTCGTGTTTGTGTCTCCTCTCCATTGCTCTGTTTATTGCAGTTCTGAGTGTTGCTGGGTCGGGTTTGCTTTTGGAATTGGATTGCAGTTTTATGGCATTGCTGTGTATTGTTTTGTTGGATTGAATAATAATAAAAAATAAAAATGTAAAAAATTGTTTTAAAAAAAAAATTAAAAAATTGATTTTTTAAAAATGAGAATCGATTCTGAATCGCACAACGTGAGAATCGCGATTCGAATTCGAATCGATTTTTTCCCACACCCCTATTGTCTTGTATGTTCACTATTTTATTTAAGGACAAACTTGCAATAAGAAACATATGTTTAATGAACCCTAAGATGTTTTTTTTAAAAATAATGCCAATAATGCATTTTTTGTGGTCCCCTTTATTTAGAAAAGTATCGAAATGTACCAAAAAGTATCGAAATACATTTTTGTATCGGGACAACACTATGCGACACACTTCAACATTGAATCGTCCGAAGCAGGCCTGGCCCTAACCAATCTGGCGCCCTAGGCAAGATTTTAGGTGGCGCCCCCCCACATCGGCAGTGAAGTGTATATACTCACATGAAACCGAATGGCTTTGTCTTTGACCTTTTTTTTTTACTTAAAGAAAGCAAATTAACATATTATATGAGAATGTTATGTTATGATTATCTTTAACCGAATCACAGCAGTGCTCAAATTAAAAAAACAGCACTCCCTCTCATGTGATATTGCTTAATTAACATTAATGATGTGCACTTTAACAACTAGGCTTACAACTATACCTAATATATAAAGGGGTGGAAAAGTGACTATTACCTGCAGGGCAAACATTAGCTAACCAGAAGGCAATAACAATGTCAACAAAAAACACCTGCTTAAAAGATCTAATACAAATGTCCCTGAGGAATGTAAGGTGGGAGTACTGTAATTACCTAACGTTACATTATTATTTTCCATAACAATTGAGCCCCCTCCACAATATTAACTCGACGTTAAAACAGAAATAGCTATTTATTGATTAGCAATTGCCGAATCATGTAACATTAGCTTAATGCTAAAAAGCCAGGCTACTATCACAGACAAATAATGTCATTTAGGCTAACGTTACCTACCTACTACCTCTGTGTTTTTCTTGTTTTTCCTCTTCTTTCTTCCCTGGGCACCTGACAGTTTTGGCCGTTTTGACATCTTGTGTTGATTTTTTTGATGTGGTGACGTCCAAAAAGGTGTGACAAATAATATTTCTATTAAATAGGCTTTACTTTGCATTTTAATTAACGTGGGATTATTTTTTGTATTTAGAAAATAATAGTACCAACTTTTTTTTTCTTTTTTTTTTTTCCTCCAACATTTGGCGTGGCGCCCCCTGATGGACGGCGCCCTTAGCATTTGCCTATACGGCCTATGCCACGGGCCGGCCCTGATTTTACTCATAAGTCCCAAAACAGTCCCTTTTTGCACTTTGACCGCATCCAATATTTTTAACCACTTGAGACCTAATTATCGAGGTTGTATTGAAATATTATTCTTTTTTAATGTACATTTCCATTAAGTCTAAAACCATTTTTCTGTGTAGTTTGAAGGTAAAAGATTTGGATACTCACAATAAAAGTATTGTAATATAATATGTCGGGATTGCAGTATACAAAGAATATGTGGTTTTAATGTGACTAAATTGGTGCAGTATAAAGCATATATGCAAATTATAGAACTATACGCCTTGCAATAAAAGAGATCACAGGATTTTAAAAACAAAATCCTGGCCAGGTTCTCCACAAGGATTTATAGAACTTTATATTAGGACTTTTTGTGTATTGGCCATTAATGTTCAGTGTGTCAAGTTGCAAAGTATCTCATGTTGTCGCATTATCGAAAGCAAATATATTTCTCAAATCCCTTCACTGGCTTCCTGTTCCACTCAGGATTGAATACAAAATCTCCCTACTAAACCCACCAGTGCCTCCATGGAAATGCCCCCCCTCTACCTCAAAGAACTACTCACCCCCAAATCCTCCACATGACAATCTGTGGAATGCTCTCCCTGACCACCTGAGGGCACCACAGACTGTGGATGCTTTTAAAAAAGGCTTAAAAACCCTTCTTTTAAAAAAAGCCTTTATATATATATATATATATATATATATATATATATATATATATATATATATATATATATATATATATATATATATATATATATATATATATATGCATACTAGTTCTAGCTATTAGGCTGTTGTAGTTTTTATTTTTGTATTATCTTTTTATTATTATTATTATTTTATTTTTTTCAATACACTGTAGCACTTTGAGGTTGTTTGCTCAATGTAAAGTGTTTTTTTTACAAATAAAATCTATTATTATTATTATTATTATTGAAATTAAGTTATATGTTCTGAATACGTAAATGTACGCTATTTGAGAAAGGAAATAAACCTGTAATATGTTAAAAGAGCATTAAAAAGGAGCAAATTTTTCAGTTTTCAAGGATTTAGAGTGACTAAATACTGCTAAACAATCCATTTTCCTCAAGGACAATTTGAATGAATGTATTATATACAAATAGCGTAAGTGTCACTTATGTAACCCTCCAAAGCCATCAGGGTTCATAATGGCCTTACATGATGTTTTGTGGTGGTCTTAAATAGATGGTCTTCAATGACAACAACCATGGTCCCCTTGATGAATGTCTGCTTCAAAAAGCCATCAAGTACCTGCATTGCCACAGTAAATACTGCAAATATGCCTCACTTAAAGGCCTACTGAAAGCCACTACTACCGACCACGCAGTCTGATAGTTTATATACCAATGATGAAATCTTAACATTGCAACACATGCCGATACGGCCGGGTTAACTTATAAAGTGCAATTTTAAAATTCCCGCCACACTTCCGGTTGAAAATCTCCTCTGGATATGATTTATGCGCGTGACGTCATAAAATGCACGGAAGTGTTTGGGCCCTATTGGACACAATACACAAAGCTCTGTTTTCTTCGACAAAATTCCACAGTATTCTGGACATCTGTGTTGGTGAATCTTTTGCAATTTGTTTAATGAACAATGGAGGCTGCAAAGAAGAACGTTGTAGGTGGGATCGATCGGTGTATTAGCGGCTAAGTACAATACTTACAGCCACACAACAAGGACTACTTACCCTGATAGAAGACGCCTAGCTGATGCTTGCCGCCAAACCCACGGATGAAGTCCTTCGTCGCGCCGTCGATCGCTGGAACGCAGGTGAGCACGGCTGTTGATGGGAAGATGAGGGCTGGCTGGCGTAGGTGGAGCGCTAATGTTTTATCATAGTTCTGTGAGTTCCGGCTGCTAAGTTGCTAAATTAGCCTTAGCGTCATTAGCAACAGCATTGTTAAGCCTTACCAGGCTGAGAATTTTTAACCGTGTAGTTACATGTACATGGTTTAATAGTATTTTTGCTCTTCTGTCTATCCTTCCAGTCAGGGGTTTATTTATTTTGTTTCTATCTTCATTTGAGAACGATGCTAGCACGTTAGCTCAGTAGCTAAGTGTGTCACCGATGTATTGTCTTGGAGATAAAAGTCACTTTAAATGTCCATTTCGCGTGCTCGACTCATTTTCAAGAGGATATAGTATCCGAGGTGGTTTAAAATACAAATCTGTGATCTACAATAGAAAAAGGAGAGAGTGTGGAATCCAATGAACCCTTGTACCTAAGTTACGGTCAGAGCGAAAAAAGATACGTCCATCACTGCCTCTCAAGTCCTTCACTGTAACGTTCCTCATCTACGAATCTTTCATCCTCGCTCAAATTAATGGGGTAATCGTCACTTTCTCGGTCCGAATCTCTCTCGCTCCATTGTAAACAACGGGGAATTGTGAGGAATACTAGCTCCTGTGACGTCACGCTACTTCCGGTACAGGCAAGGCTTTTTTTTATCAGCGAGCAAAAGTTGCGAACTTTATCGTCGATTTTCTCTACTAAATCCTTTCAGCAAAAATATGGCAATATCGCAAAATGATCAAGTATGACACATAGAATGGATCTGCTATTCCCGTTTAAATAAAAAATAATCATTTCAGTAGGCCTTTAATGTCGGTAAGAGGTCACATGACTTGATGGTATATACAGTCGTGGTCAAAAGTTTACATACACTTGTGAAGAACATAATGTCATGGCTGTTTTGAGCTTCCAATAATTTGTACAACTCTTATTTTTTTGTGATAGAGTGATTGGAGCACATACTTGTTGGTCACAAAAAAAACATTTATGAAGTTTGGTTCTTTTATGAATTTATTATGGGTCTACTGGAAATGTGACTAAATCTGCTGGGTCAAAAGTATACATACAGCAATGTTAATATTTGCTTACATGTCTCTTGGCAAGTTTCACTGCAATAAAGTGCTTTTGGTAGCCATCCACAAGCTTCTGGTTGAATTTTTGACCTCTCCTTCTGACAAAATTGGTGCATTTAAACTAAATTTGCTTGTTTTTCTGACATGGACTTGTTTCTTCAGCATTGTCCACACGTTTAAATCAGGACTTTGGGAAGGCCATTCTAAAACCTTCATTCTAGCCTGATTTAGCCATTCCTTGACCACTTTTGTCATTGTCCTGTTGGAACACCCAACTGCGCCCAAGACCCAACCTCCGGGTTGATGATTTTAGGTTGTCCTGAAGAATTTGGAGGTAGTCCTCCTTTTTCATTGTCCCATTTACTCTCTGTAAAGCACCAGTTCCATTGGCAGCAAAACAGGCCCAGAGCATAATACTACCACCACCATGCTTGACGGTAAGTGTGGTGTTCCTGGGATTAAAGGCCTCACATTTTCTCCTCCATACTAGAGATGTCCACTAATATCGGCCTGCCGATATTATCGGCCGATAAATGCTTTAAAATGTAATATCGGAAATTATCGGTATTGTTTTTTTTATTTTCGGTATCGTTTTTTGTGTGTGTTTTTTTTTTTTTTTTTTTTATTAAATCAACATAAAAAACACAAGATACACTTACAAATAGTGCACCAACCCAAAAAACCTCCCTCCCCCATTTACATTCATTCACACAAAAGGGTTGTTTATTTCTATTATTAATATTCTTGTTCCTACATTATATATCAATATATATCAATACAGTCTGCAAGGGATACAGTCCGTAAGCACACATGATTGTGCGTGCTGCTGGTCCACTAATAGTACTAACCTTTAACAGTTAATTTTACTCATTTTCATTAATTACTAGTTTCTATGTAACTGTTTTTATATTGTTTTACTTTCTTTTTTATTCAAGAAAATGTTTTTAATCTATTTATCTTATTTTATTTTATTATTTAAAAAAAAAAAGGACTTTATCTTCACCAAACCTGGTTGTCCAAATGAGGCATAATAATGTGTTAATTCCACGACTGTACATATCGATATCGGTAATTAAAGAGTTGGACAATATTGGAATATCGGATATCTGCAAAAAGTCATTATCGGACATCGCTACTCCAAACATATTGCTGGGTATTGTGGCCAAACAGCTCAATTTGTGTTTCTTCAGACATCACATGGACAAAGATAGGACCTTCTGGACTCACGGTTTTGCAAATATTCACAGAAATGACACTTGGACAATCAGTCAATATTTGTAAAACTTGTACCAAATTCTGTGTGCCAAATTTTCACTGTGTATGTCAAACTAGAGTATTCTACTACTCCACTCTTGCTTGCTCAGTTTTATCAGCAACCAGGAAGAAAGAAGAAATATTAAACATTTGACAATGTTAGAAAACAACATTCAGCCGGTAAGAAGTGTGTAAGAAGCATTAACAGCCACATAACCACTACCACACACTGCTGTGGGGCGGCATTCCACCATCAGCCAAGCTGATGCAACGACGTAATTATTTAGCAAAAATTGGGACTTTTTCTCAATTTGCGTTTGAAATAACCCCAAGAAGCGAGAGCACCAAAAAATAAACGGAAGGTCACAATTGCGGACTAACGTTACGTTGAACTAAAGTCTTTAAGTCCGTGCAGTAAATACCGAAGCTATTATTTTTCATAATGAGATTTTTGTCAAGTTATTAAGCAGTAAAGGTTACATCATCACCGTCTCTGACTAAGGGCGATCAACACATTGCTCACCAGCGTCATCTCCTCACTACCTCCTGATCACCGCCTCCTGGAGTAAGGCAGCTGATACAGAAATATATCCAGCCTTATACAGTCCATCTACAGCAGAGGTGTCCAAAGTGCGGCCCGGGGGCCATTTGCGGCCCGCAGCTAATCGTTTACCGGCCCCCCACACATTCTGCAAAAATTGCAAAATTGATAGTATTGCAAAAATAAAAAATAAACATTTTAAAAAAGTGGAATGAGGTGAAATCTAGCAGGAAAACGTTGCAATGTTGACACAAAGCTGCCATGCAGGCTGTTTTTTTTCTTCTTTTGTCTTTGTTTATTTTTATTTTTTTTGCCATTGCTCGAAAAAAAAAAAAAAAAAGGACAAAAAAATCTATGTCACACTGAATTATTACTTAAAAAATGTCACTTTAGAATGTTTTATGCGGAAAAAATATTGCGTATATTGTGTGGTTGCCATATAAAAACATCAAAGTTTTATTTGACAAAAGAGCATAAAAGAAACAAAATAATAGTTCAAACGTAAAATCGACAGATATATCTGAAGTTGATCTCGTAATTTAAGTGTGAAAAGTAAAAAAAAAATAATAATAAAAATGTATCACTTTATGAGTGGGAGACCTTTTGGATCCCAAATATATTTAATGGGATTTTATTTAACTTTTCACTGTGATTACTCAAAAATATTAAACAATTCAAATCAATGATGTCCTGCATTATTGATTTTTTAGGGCTCTAATTACTAAATACTGCATATTTCAGTTTTACTATAAAAAACAAAGTTGTCTTTGACAGAAAAGGCATAAAACCTGTTTTTTTTACTTGATATCAACCTGAAGTTGATATAGAGATATACTGTAAAAAATACTAATAATAATTTGACTTATTTTTAACATTTTAATGACTGAGACCCTTGACCCTTGACTGGTCCCCGGGACCCCTAAAGGTTAAAAAAAAAAAAAAATCTATATATTTTGTTATGGTTTGAAAATGGAAAATATCAAAATGGCCCCCGTATGCTTAAATTTTTCCGTGTGTGGCTCTCAGTGGAAAAAGTTTGGACACCCCTGATCTACAGACATACCGTAATTTCCGGACTATAAGCCGCTACTTTTTCCCCTCGTTCTGGTCCCTGCGGCTTATACAAGGGTGCGGCTTATTTACGGCCTGTTCTTCTCCGACACAGACGAAGAGGATTTCGGTGGTTTTAGTACGCAGGAGGAAGACGATGACACAATGATTAAAGACTGACTTTTCATATACCGGTAGGCTGGTTATTTTGGTAACATACAGGCGAGCACTTTGTATTACTTTGCACCGTTGTTTTATTTGTACTCTGCACGAATGCTGTTCGCCATGTCAAAGATGTGAAAGTTTGATTGAATGATTGAAAGATTTATTGTTAATAAATGGGACGCTTTGCATTCCCAAACAGTCATCTCTGTCCCGACAATCCCCACCGTGGTAGCAGGAACCCCTATATACGACGGTAATTACACATCAAAACTCTGCGGCTTATAGTCGGGTGCGGCTTGTATATGGAGCAATCTGTATTTTCCCCTAAATTTAGCTGGTGCGGCTTATAGTCAGGTGCGGCTTATAGTCCGGAAATTACGGTACATCATCATGTCACCATGTTACTCGTAGAGTGACACAATGTCACGGTTTCCTCTGCTTCTAAACATGAACATGGTAGAGGAAACAACATGTAGGAATTTGTGTCGTGACATACAAGTTGACATTTTCTTGTGACGGAGCGCGTAGCTCAAAATACTCAGGGATGTATATCATTAGGATTGTATCGATATGATACCCTTGTCAATATCGGTATTTATTGGTACACTTATCTGTACTATATGTAATTGGTGTAAATAAAGACGTTAAATTAATGCATTTTTATTACAATTTTTATTGACACAAGAGTAAGATCTCACAGCAGGAAGTCTTTTATCAACACCTGCTTCAAATATGTTGGCAACGCCGTTATTATGTCATCATCCTGTAAACACCACACAGATCCACCACAGTGGTTCCATTCTTTACAATTACACTCAGCTGCAAATAATATTTATGTAGGCTGAGCACAGACCTTTTACATGGTACTGAATATATCATCATTTATATCATATTAAATACATCATATAAATTAATACAATCAATTAGCATATTAGGTGGGTGTGCACATAAACAAGGTGTGTTTTGATGCCACACAAATGCGACTTTACTTCAATTTTTCCCTTTTTTGAGTGGATTCATTAATATTGGCCTGTGGACAACTGGATTGCTAGACAATGGACTTTAATATGAGGACGCAGATGAACGAGGTAGCAGCGTGAAGTAAATATGGGTATTTATTACTTAAAACGAACAAAAAGCGAGAGCAGCGGGAAAAGGCTCTGCCCGGACAGACACTGATGAAAACAAAACAAATTGCAAAACACTCACAGGACTTGTGGAGCAGACAGCGTCCACAAAGTACGCGCGGTCACCATTAAACAGAGAATAATGTCCCGACAACAAAGGTGGCAAAGGGATCAACTTAAAGGCCTACTGAAACCCACTACTACCGACCACGCAGTCTGATAGTTTATATATCAATGATGAAATCTTAACATTATAACACATGCCAATACGGCCGGGTTAACTTATAAAGTGACATTTTAAATTTGCCGCTAAACTTCCGGTTCGAAACGCCTCTGAGGATGACGTATGCGCGTGACGTAGACCGGCGAACACGGGTATGCCTTCCACATTGAAGCCAATACGAAAAAGCTCTGTTTTCATTTCATAATTCCACAGTATTCTGGACATCTGTGTTCGTGAATCTGTTTCAATCATGTTCATTGCATTATGGAGAAGGAAGCTGAACAAGCAAAGAAGAAAGTTGTCGGTGCGAAATGGACGTATTTTTCGAACGTAGTCAGCCACAACAGTACACAGCCGGCGCTTCTTTGTTTACATTCCCGAAAGATGCAGTCAAGATGGAAGAACTCGGATAACAGAGACTCTAACCAGGAGGACTTTTGACTTCGATACACAGACGCCTGTAGAGAACTGGGACAACACAGACTCTTACCAGGATTACTTTGATTTGGATGACAAAGACGCAGACGTGCTACTGTGAGTATGCAGCTTTGGCTTCTAAACATTTGATTGCTTGACCGTATGTGCGCAACTTTTTTTTGCGTATGTACGTAACTTTTTTTTTAAATATATAAGCTTTATGAACCTTGGGTTAGGTGAACGGTCTTTTGGGCTGAGTGATTGTGTGTGTTGATCAGGTGTTTGACTTGTATTGGCGTGTTCTATGGAGCTAGGAGCTAGCATAGGAGCTAGGAGCTAGCATAACACGTACCGTACGTGCGCGTCACGTACGTAACTTTTTAAAAATATATAAGCTTTATGAACCTTGGGTTAGGTGAACGGTCTTTTGGGCTGAGTGATTGTGTGTGTTGATCAGGTGTTTGAATTGTATTGGCGTGTTCTATGGAGCTAGGAGCTAGCATAGGAGCTAGGAGCTAGCATAACACGCACCGTACCGTACGTGCGCGTCACGTACGTAACTTTTTTTAAATATATAAGCTTTATGAACCTTGGGTTAGGTGAACGGTCTTTTGGGCTGAGTGATTGTGTGTTGATCAGGTGTTTGAATTGTATTGGCGTGTTCTATGGAGCTAGGAGCTAGCAGAGGAGCTAGGAGCTAGCATAACAAACACGCAGGTGTTTTTATGCAGGATTAATTTGTGGCATGTTAAATATAAGCCTGGTTGTGTTGTGGCTAATAGAGTATATATATGTCTTGTGTTTATTTACTGTTGTAGTCATTCCCAGCTGAATATCAGGTGACCACCGGCTCTCCCAGCATCTTCCCTATCTGAATAGCTTCAACTCCCCACTAGTCCTTCACTTGCACTTTACTCATCCACAAATCTTTCATCCTCGCTCAAATTAATGGGGAAATTGTCGCTTTCTCGGTCCGAATCTCTCTCACTTCATGCGGCCATCATTGTAAACAATAGGGAACTTTGCGTATATGTTCAACTGACTACGTCACGCTACTTCCGGTAGGGGCAAGCCTTTTTTTTATCAGATACCAAAAGTTGCAATCTTTATCGTCGTTGTTCTATACCAGGGGTCACCAACGCGGTGCCCGCGGGCACCAGGTAGCCCGTAAGGACCAGATGAGTAGCCCGCTGGCCTGTTCTAAAAATAGCTCAAATAGCAGCCTCTATTTTTTTAATTTTATTTATTTACTAGCAAGCTGGTCTAGCTTTGCCCGACATTTTTAATTCTAAGAGAGACAAAACTCCAATAGAATTTGAAAATCCAAGAAAATATTTTAAAGACTTGGTCTTCACTTGTTTAAATAAATTCATTATTTACTTTGCTTCTTATAACTTTCAGAAAGACAATTTTAGAGAAAAAATACAACCTTAAAAATGATTTTAGGATTTTTAAACACATATACCTTTTTACCTTTTACATTCCTTCTTCTTTCCTGACAATGTAAATCAATGTTCAAGTAAATTCATTTTTTTAATTGTAAAGAATAATACATACATTTTAATTTAATTCTTCTTTTTAGCTTCTGTTTTTTCGACGAAGAATATTGGTGAAATATTTCTTCAAACTTATTATGATTAAAATTCAAAAAAATTATTCTGGCAAATCTAGAAAATCTGTAGAATCAAATTTAAATCTTATTTCAAAGTCTTTTGAATTTCTTTTAAAATTTTTGTTCTGGGAAATCTAGAAGAAATAATGATTTGTCTTTGTTAGAAATATAGCTTGGTCCAATTTGTTATATATTCTAACAAAGTGTAGATTGGATTTTAACCTATTTAAAACATGTCATCAAAATTCTAAAATGAATCTTAATCGGGAAAAATTACTAATGATGTTCCATGAATTCTATTTTTAATTTTTTCAAAAAGATTCCCATTAGCTAGTTTTTCTCTTCTTTTTTTCGGTTGAATTTAAAGAGTCGAAATTGAAGATAAACTATGTTTCAAATTTTAATTGTCATTTTTTTCATGTTTTCTCCTCTTTTAAACCGTTCAATTAAGTGTAAATATCATTAATTATTAATAATAACAGAGTTAAAGGTAAATTGAGCAAATTGGCTATTTCTGGCAATTTATTTAAGTGTGTATCAAACTGGTAGCCCTTCACATTAATCAGTACCCAAGAAGTAGCTCTTGGTTTCAAAAAGGTTGGTGACCCCTGTTCTATACTAAATCCTTTCAGCAAAAATATGGCAATATCGCGAAATGATCAAGTATGACACATAGAATAGATCTGCTATCCCCGTTTAAATAAATAAAAATCATTTCAGTAGGCCTTTAAATAGTCTTGACTGCAAAACAGGTGAGGGGAAATAGAATAGAATGGACTTTATTGTCATTATATTTGCATATAACGAGATTAAGGACTCCAAACTAAGATGGCGGAGTAGAGCACGTCTGAAACTGAAGCTCCCCTGTTCATGCTCTAAAAAACTGTAAGCTACTTGGATTTCTGCCATAACTTTTTCTTTTATGAACAACGATTTCCTTATTTTTTGCACATCCGTTATAAAAGTTTGATGAAAAAGGCAACAATGGAGTCAGGATCGTCCTCGTCTCAAACACCTGTCGTCACTGAGTCCTATCTTGAGACTTTACTCAGGACATTTTTTAATGAGGCTGAGGATAGATCCCAAAAGCGATTTCAGCGATTGGAGGATCAACTTGGCTCAATTCACGATACTTTATCCAAGTGGAATCTGTCCGCAATGAAGTGTCTTCCATTGAAACACGTGTCCAGAGCAATGAGGACGCTATGCTCAATTTCACCAGCAAGCTCACGAAGATTGAGGAAAAAAATGATAGATCCCGAGGACAGAAGCAGGAGGGATAACATCAGAATAATCAATATTAAAGAAGGCGAAGAAGGAAATAACGCGCTGTCTTACCTGTCCGCCAACATCCCCAAGTGGTTCCCTGCCTTGGCTGCAAATCCTCCGGAGCTCATGCGGGCTCATCGCATCGGCCCCCCCGGCGCCAATCTCCCCGTCCCAGGGCGATGATTGAAGGTCTTGAAGGAGGCTAGGAAAGTTCCTCTTCAGCTCTCTGGGAACTCCGTTCGTTTTGCCCCGGATTACAGTGACCAAGCTGAGACGACCCTGCTATTCCACTATGTACAGCGCTCGAAAAGCTGGCTTTGAAGCCTTTCTCATCTATCCAGCGTGAAGTAAATATGGGTATTTATTACTTAAAACGAACAAAAAGCGAGAGCAGCGGGAAAAGGCTGTGCCCGGACAGACACTGATGAAAACAAATCAAACTATCCAAAGGCTCCCAACAACACTTTTTTGACAATTCAGCAGAGGCCGAAAAGTTTCATCTCTGCAGCCTCGTAAACTCCACTGAACTTGGGGGTTACCCACACAGAGACACGGACATACGGCACTTGGTAAGACTATTTTTGTTTGATTTTCTTCAGTGAGACTTTTTCATCGTTGTGCTTCTGTGCTGGAGACAGGCATGGATCTGTTCACTTCCTGAGTCGTTGACGCGTCATGTTGCCACGTGACTGTTTTTCTTTTTCTGTTTTTTCTTTTTTTTTACTAAACCACAATATTATTTTGTATTCATAGAAGATATATAAGAGTTTTATTGTTTGCTTTTTCTGTTTGTTATCCGAACCTAATTACGAAAATGGTGTGATGAATGGGAATTATTTAGGAAACATTTTTTTTGCATTTTTAAGTTGTTCCATATTAAATATGTGATACTTACCACGCCTCATACATATATATATATATATGTATATATATATATATATATATATATATATATATATATATATATATATATATATATATATATATATATGTATATATATATATATATATATATATATATATATATATATATATATATATATATATATATATATATATATATATATATATATATATATATATATGTATATACCGTATATTACCAAATAGTAGCCCGGGCATTTATTTCACAAAATGGGGTCAGACCCCGGGCGGCTATTAGGACATGGGCGGTTATTTGCACAAGGCTTTTATTTATTTTTGCACCAGCCTGCACCAGGCAATTATTTGGTTACAATGGTTACTGTCCAGTATTTTTTTTTTGTACAAAAAACTTTAAATGTAAAAGCTATTGTAAACATACAAACAAAAAAACAATAGACCAATATGAGGTAGGCTATCAAAAGACAAGAGATCAACAAGGCCTCAACATGGCAGTAGTGCAACAATTGTCAAATAGAACACCAATACTAAAATTAAATAAACTTTTTAAATAAAGCAGCCTATGGGGAAAAATAAAATTATGGTACCAAGTACTTAAGTATAAAACCCACCATCAAAACAGAACAATAATTCTGTCACTTAAATAAAATAAAGGCTACAGTACTCCAAGTTTTAAATAAAGCAGCATACAGGAAAAATAAAATTATGGTACCAAGTACTCTATAAAACCATCAAAACAAAAATACTGCAGCAAACGCAACCCCAGTAGTATTTTAATCTAAATTATGCAAATAACAGCCCATGGGCGGCTATTTGGACATAGGCGGTTATTAGGAAGAGGCGGTTAATTCACAAAATGGGGTCAAACCCCGGGCGGCTATTAGGACATGGGCGGTTATTTGCACAAGGGCGTTTATTTGGTAATATACGGTATATATATATATATATATATATATATATATATATATATATATATACACACTACCGTTCAAAAGTCTGGGGTCACCCAAACAATTTTGTGGAATAGCCTTCATTTCTAAGAACAAGAATAGACTGTCGAGTTTCAGATGAAAGTTCTCTTTTTCTGGCCATTTTGAGCGTTTAATTGACCCCACAAATGTGATGCTCCAGAAACTCAATCTGCTCAAAGGAAGGTCAGTTTTGTAGCTTCTGTAACGAGCTAAACTGTTTTCAGATGTGTGAACATGATTGCACAAGGGTTTTCTAACCATCAATTAGCCTTCTGAGCCAATGAGCAAACACATTGTACCATTAGAACACTGGAGTGATAGTTGCTGGAAATGGGCTTCTATACACCTATGTAGATATTGCACCAACAACCAGACATTTGCAGTTAGAATAGTCATTTACCACATTAGCAATGTGTAGAGTGTATTTCTTTAAAGTTAAGACTAGTTTAAAGTTATCTTCATTGAAAAGTACAGTGCTTTTCCTTCTAAAAAAAGGACATTTCAATGTGACCCCAAACTTTTGAACGGTAGTGTATATATATATATATTTTGTGTTAATATTACTTCTTTAGTTTTTTACTTTTGCGATTGGATATTTAGAAGCTCTTGGGGGAAACTTTTTTGTTTGTTGTTTTTCCATGATTATTTTATTGCCTGCAATGTGTGAGTGTATGTTTTTGTGTGTGTGGATGAGAGGTTGTTTATGTGTTTGCTTGAATGGTCCAGTTGTTGTGTGCATGTTTGTGTTGTGTGTCTGTGGCCCACAGTCCTTGACCATATGCCCTCTTCTCTTGTTTATGTTTCATGAACAGAGGAATTATTTATCTGACCATGATCACACACCCTCTTCTTCTTTTCATGATTCTGAAATAACTCTGTATGCATAGTTCTGATAGTGAATTTTCCTCTGAAATAGAGGAGAATGAAGACATGATAAACTCCCACAATTTGGAATCGATCAGTTTCTCAGACCACATCAACTACAAATCACAAAGATTTATGAGCGAAGTGGATCCAGATAGAAATGCTCCTCAAAACACCAACAATGATTGTTTATATTATACTGACGTCACATTTGATAAAACATTTATGCAAGATAATAACATATCTCTAGTACATTTTAATAGCAGGAGTCTATACTCTCATTTTGATGATATCCAGGACTATTTGAATCAATTCAAATCTCCATTTAATATTATAGGTGTTTCAGAGACATGGATGAATGAGAATACAAGTAATGAGTTTGAATTAAATGGGTATGAAATGTTTTGTACCAACCGTAAAAATAAGAGAGGAGGAGGTGTGGCTCTGTATGTGGACAAAAATATCAGCTGTAGTATTGTCAATGATATGTGTTTAGCTGTTGAGGAACTCTTCGAATGCGTCACTGTGGAATTATCATTTTCAAATAGGAAACACATTATTGTAAGCTGCGTTTATAGGACACCAAGATCCCACTTGAAAATATTTAATGAATGGATGGAAAAATTATTTAAGACAAACAAAAAATATATAGTATGTGGTGACTTTAATATCAACCTTTTGAATCCTAATAAACACAAACACACAGCAGAATTTATTGACACCATGTTCTCCATGGGCTTATTCCCATTGATCACACGACCCACAAGAATCACAACACACAGCACCACACTTATTGACAACATATTTTGTAACATTGTAGAACAGACTGTAACTGGAGGCTTGTTAGTGAGTGACGTCAGTGATCATTTACCAGTGTTCATGGTGTACAATATTAACTGCAAAACATCCAAACCTGTAAATAGTGACTATTATCAAAGAACCACAACAGAACGATCATTAACAGCACTTAAGAATGATTTAGCGAAACAAAACTGGGATTCTGTTTTTCAAACGTCAGATATAAATGCAGCTTATAATTTATTTCATGACATTTTTTTCTCACTTTATGATACACACTGCCCCATCAAAAAATGCACTATAACTAACTCCACAAAAACTCCATGGATAACCAAAGGGCTTGCAAACGCTTGCAAAAAGAAACATTATTTATATAGGACTTTTTGTAGGCATCAAACCATAGAAACAGAACAAAAGTACAAAACATATAAAAATAAATTAACCAGCATATTAAGAGCAAGCAGAAAAGAATACACCACCAAACTATTAATCCAAAAGAAAAATGATATAAAGGGAATTTGGAAGGTATTAAATACAATTATTGGGCATGGTTCAAACAGTCCTTGTTATCCAGAGCTTTTTGTTGAGAACGACCAAATCATAAGTGACAAGAAGATGATTACTGATGGTTTCAATATGTTTTTTGTTAATATTGGGCCTGAGCTGGCAAAAAAAATCCCAATAAATGATGAACAGCCCACGGAATTTATTGAAAAAAATCCTTACTCGATGTTCCTTACTCCGACTGTCGAAAAGGAAGTATTGGAGGTTATTCAGAAGAGCAAGAACAAAACATCACGTGACATTTATGACCTCGACATGAGGACTGTCCGGAATGTAGCGGAAGAAATCATCAAACCATTCACATACATCTGCAATTTATCTTTTCAACTTGGACAATTTCCTTCACAAATGAAACTCTCAAAAGTCATCCCCATCTTCAAATCTGGAGACAAACACCTCTTCACAAATTACCGGCCCGTCTCCCTTCTGCCACAGTTGTCAAAAATATTGGAAAAATTATTTGATAATAGACTTCGTGGCTTCTTTGAAAAGCACAAATTATTATCTGATTGTCAATATGGGTTCCGTCAAAATAGGTCAACTTCATTAGCTTTAAGTGATTTAATAGAAAACATTACTAATGGTATAAAGAAGAATACATTTGTTATAGGAATTTTTATTGACCTGCAAAAGGCTTTCGATACCATTGACCACCAGATTTTGGTAAATAAACTGGAAAACTATGGCATAAGGGGAGTGGCAGGGAAATGGCTGAAGAGCTACTTGAATGAGAGACAGCAGATTGTTCAGATCGACCAATACCAATCTACACTCATGAACATAACCTGTGGAGTCCCCCAGGGGTCCATACCAGGACCCACACTATTTATAATGTATATCAATGAAATATGTAAAGTATCAACACTGCTGGAGTTCATCCTCTTTGCTGACGATACAACCATTACATGTGCAGGTGACGACATGAAGCAACTTCTGGCCTCTGTAACTGAGGAGATGATGAAGTTAAAAACTTGGTTTAATACCAACAAATTGTCTCTGAATGTAAAGAAGACCAAAATCATGCTCTTTAGCAATCGAAAAAGTAATATACCCATCAGGATTGTTATTGATGATACACCAATAGATTATGTTCAACAAAATTCAATCTTAGGAGTGGTAATAGATGAAAATATATCATGGAAGCCTCATATAAGTTACTTGAGGACAAAGGTTGCTAAATGTGTTGGAATGATGAGGAGATCATGTCATTTATTGAACACCAATGCTCTGCTGTTATTGTACCATTCATTTATTATGTCGTATTTAAATTATTGTGTTGAAGTCTGGGGAAATTGTTATAAATCCCATCTACAGCCTTTAGTCACTCTGCAGAAAAAGGCCATTAGGATTGTGTCCAATGTTCACTACAGACATCATTCAAATCCACTATTCATGGAGTTAAAGCAACTTAAACTGCACGATGTCATCAAATTTAAAACTGCTCAAATTATGTTTAGGGCATCCCAAAACTCTCTACCATCCAATATACAGAACCTATTCCAGGATAGAGATGCTCACCATAGGTACAGTCTAAGAGGAAACAACAGATTATATTTGCCTACATTTAGAACAACTTTAAAGTCAATGTGCATTTCAGTGCGTGGAGTCAGTCTGTGGAACAACTTAGGGGAAGAGTTAAAAACGTGTTCTAACATGATTCAATTTAAAAGACTGTTTAAAAAAGAAGTACTGAAGAAGTACGAGGAGGAAAGAGAGTGATGCCCTCAGCACAGAGCGATGGGAGAGAGGTGTATGGTCAGAGAGTGTTTGGGCCTGTGTGTGTGTGTGTGTGTGTGTGCGTGTGTGTGTGTGTGTGTGTTTGTTTTGTCTCGTCTTGTCTTGTATCAAAGTAACAGTGGTACTATTGTATTGTTAGTGTACAGGGGCTTTTCTTGTTTTTGTTTGTATAGTAGTGAAGTGAAGTGAATTACATTTATATAGCGCTTTTTCTCAAGTGACTCAAAGCGCTTTACATTGTGAAACCCAATATCTAAGTTACATTTAAACCAGTGTGGGTGGCACTGGGAGCAGGTGGGTAAAGTGTCTTGCCCAAGGACACAACGGCAGTGACTAGGATGGCGGAAGCGGGGATCGAACCTGCAACCCTCAAGTTGCTGGCACGGCCGCTCTACCAACCGAGCTATACCGTCCCAAGTATTGTTCTTGTATTCTATTGTTTATGTTAAATGTGGAATGAGTGAGAGGGGTTGGGATATTATAAGCATCTGCTTCATCCAACCCCTTTTCAAGCCTTGCATAAATGTCTCTGCCAAAATGTAAAAAAAAAAAAATATGTTTTGTTGTATTGTGCAGGTTTGAAATAAATACTTCAATTCAATTCAATTTAAGGTGCGGTAGTGGGAACGAATATGGGGTAAAAATAAATAAATAATAAAATAAAAAAAATTACACAACAGGCAATAAAGAAAAAAAAACTAACAATTGCAATAAACAGACTACTATCCAATAAAATAATAAGCAATCCTGTACAATATACAAAACACTATAGAAATACAAAATACTGTACAATATACAGAACAAGACAAGAGTACCGGAGTAATAAATAATGCTCCGGGACAGAAGTAAAGCAGCCATGGGAAAACACCAACAAAACCGGAAGAGTCGCCAAAATAAAAGCACAGTGTCAGGTTCAAACACTGATGACATCTATTAAACAGACAAAGAAGAAAGGAATTAAACAGAGACAGAATTCAATTTAGCTCAATTGAGGAGAAACGTCTGGGCTGTGCTCTTGTACAGTGTCCCACCACGCTCTGACGAAAGATCTTTTATTTGGACTTTCCCTGATTACATGGCAACAGCTCTTTCTAAAGGAAGGGGGGTCGTAAACAGCCGCTGCCTTTGGTCACAAAACAGTTCAAAGAAAAGGTGCCTGGAGGGGAGTCAGGTCCTGCTTCCTCTCCGCTTTGTAGATCTCGGGTCAAGACAAAATCTCCCTGTGGATTACAATACATCAAAGAAACCGACACCTTCATGTCGCTTCCCATCCTACACAGTGGAGTTTTACAAGCCTTTTGATTGGTAAGAACAAAGACAGCTTGTACCTAAGTTACGGTCAGAGCGAAAAAAAAAAAATGTATTTCACTGCATTCTAGTCCGTCACTCTCACGTTCCTCGTCCACAAATTTTTCATCCTCGCTCAAATTAAAGGGGTAATCGTCCGAATCGCTCTAGCTGCGTTGAAAACAATAGGAAAATATGAGGGAGTGAACAACTGACTACGTCACGCTACTTCCGGTAGGGGCAAGGTTTTTTTTTTATCAGAGACCAAAAGTTGCAAACTTTATCGACGTTGTTCTATACTAAATCCTTTCAGCAAAAATATGGCAATATCGCAAAATGATCAAGTATGACATATATGGATCTGCTATTCCCGTTTAAATAAAAAAAAATCATTTCAGAAGGCCTTTAAGTGAGTAACCCACTGGCTTGATCCTGTAGGTTCAAAAGCCTGTGAGCTGGCCCAGACCCCTGGACCTGGGCTTCACTGGGGATCTAAATTTCGGATTTTATTTACTCGTTTTGGCACTTTCCATTCGATTTTTGGGCTCCTACAGAGCAGCTGCACACTATTACTCGCACAGAAAGCTTTGTAGATGCGTGTATATCTGCTTTGCTTCCTTGTATTTTCTCGTAAAGGAGGTCCGCCCATCGGCCCTCCTCCTTGTACGCCTCCTGCTGAGCCCACTCCGCTGTGATCGATCACACTCCAGAGGCCTTCCGAAGACAGACAAACATTTTTCTTTGCCACTTTATCCACTTTTGCCTGTTGCTTGCCTCTTTTAGAAAGCTAGAGTTTTTTTCTGGACTATAAGCCGCTACTTTTTTTTCCTACGCTTTGTACCACGCGGCTAATTTATGGACTTTTCTTTGCTCACGGCCATAATGTTTTGTACAGAGACATTGAAAAGGTGTGTCTTTTTGGAAGAGTTCACTGGTGCTGCGGGTTGAACGTCTGCGGTATTTCCTTCTGTTTAGTGCCTTGAACTGGAAGTACAAGTGCAGTTCCATCTTTTAGTCGTCCATAGCATTTCTACTCATGTGGATTCTTCTTTCATCACTCTTAAATGTTAGAATAATTATGTATATATTATCACACTAACTTTAGTATGCTTAAAGTCCGTTGCTTTAGTTATTAGCTATTGTGCTCAAGTTAGACTTTTCTAATCTGTGCAAGGACAAAAACTTCTTGTCTAAGGGGTGGCCTCAGCCGCAGATGTTATCTTTGTTTTAGCCCGCTAACCTGCCAAGGACTTCAACGACCTCAACGGAGATAAGATGACAGCACGCAGACGAACCAGAGACTTCAAGGACCTCAACGAAGATAAGATGACAACACGCAGACGAAGCGGGGACAAGGCGAAATCACAAGGCCCCCAGCACATTCCGTCACGTATCGTGCGTCCTGGACCTGCTTTGCATAATATATGTGACCACTCCTTTTAGAGGCGGCCTTAGTGTTGTTGACTGTGGAACTCCTGAATAAATAGAGGGACGCAGGAGCTGAACCTTAGAGCGTAGGGTGAGACTGTGACTAAGTGTGCAGCTCCATGCGTTCTCCCCATGAGCTAAATTGAACTCTGTCTCTGCATGATTCCTTGCTTCTTGTCTGATTAATAGATGTCATCAGTGTTTGAACCTGACACTAAGCCAGTGCTTCTCAAATATTTTCAGTTGCGCCCCACTCCCCCAGGAAGAAGAGAACATATTTGCCCCCCCACTCTCCACTGTGACTATAAATAGTATAATTTATCTGTAAAATTGTTATAAATATACCTCTGCATAACATTGTAAGCGTATTGAAATAAAGGAAATAACACACTGGCCATTCCTTGTCGCCACCGTGGTTGAAGTGAAACATTTTCCCCGAGGTCACACGGGCCCGCCCTAAAATTTGAGAAGGACTACTCTAAGCAATGTTTGTAAGTTTTACAATGTAACTAAAACAATTCATATTTACTAAACCGTCACATGTTTGATAGTAGTGTTTTCATGCATACCGTATTTTTCGGACTATAAATCGCAGTTTTTTTCATGCGACTTATACTCAGGAGCGACTTATGTGTGAAATTATTAACACATTACCGTGAAATATCAAATAATATTATTTAGCTCATTCACGTAAGAGACTAGACGTATAAAATTTTATGGGATTTAGCGATTAGGAGTGACAGATTGTTTGGTAAACGTAAAGCATGTTCTAGATGTTATAGTTATTTGAATGACTTTTACCATAATATGTTACGGTAACATACCAGGCACGTTCTGAGTTGGTTATTTATGCCTCATATAACGTACACTTATTCAGCCTGTTGTTCACTATTCTTTATTTATTTTAAATTGCCTTTCAAATGTCTATTCTTGGTGTTGGGTTTTATTAATTACATTTCCCCCAAAAATGCGACTTATACTCCAGTGCGACTTATATATGTTTTTTTCCTTCTTTATTATGCATTTTCGGCTGGTGCGACTTATACTCCGGAGCGACTTATACTCCGAAAAATACGGTATGTACATGCTATCGTAATGTTATCAAGCTAGCGTCGTCAGCATCAGCTAATATGCTAACCCGTTTACAAGCGTCTGTATTAGTATTTATTAACTTGCAATGGCATTCTTTTTGTATTGTTTCAGTCTCACAAATTCCTCAGTAAATTCACTAAAACCTGCAGCTCGTTTATGGAAAATATTTTTTTTTTCTAAAATTTGATGAGAAAATGAAAATGAGAAAGAGCAAAGGCCTAGAGCAGGGATTCTCAAACTGTGGTTCCACTAGTACATCTAGTGGTACAGCAAAGAATCACTTGATTAAAGTACAGTGTTTTATTTTCCTATATGTAAAACACTGTGTTACTGTTCAAACTGTGTGTAATGTTACAGTGGCCAAAAATTATGAAATATACTCCCATCCATCCATCCATTTTCTACCGCTTATTCCCTTCGGGGTCGCGGGGGGCGCTGGAGCCTATCTCAGCTGCAATCGGGCGGAAGGCGGGGTACACCCTGGACAAGTCGCCACCTCATCGCAGGGCCTGAAATATACTTGTTAAATAAAAATAAAAAAACGACCTTGTTTTTTAATGAATACTTAGGCCCTACTGCGCTACTGTATTTTAATGTTGGTCATTATGGTGGTACTTTACAAGGGCATGCCCATATAATTAAGTGCGGCATGCATTGACGTCAATACAACTCCACTTTCCACAAAAAGATGGAGAATAATCTGCATATTTCAGCAATTACTGATAGTGTCAGGTTCAAATCAAACACTGATGACATCTATTAAACGAGACAAGAAGCAAGGAATTAAACAGAGACAGAATTAAATTTGGCTCAATTTGAGGAGAAACGTCTGGGCTGTACTCTTGCGCAGTCTCCAGCACGCTCTGGCGAAAGATTGTACGCCACCTCTTTTTATTTGGACTTTCCCTGTTTACGTAACAACAGCTGTTTCTAAAGGAATGGGGGGTATGTAAACAGCCATTGTTTTCGGTCACATTAACACAAAAGAAAAAGATGCCTCGGGCTTGGACTGGTCCTGGATCGAGCTTGGGCAGGTCTTTGGTCCCGTCCCTTCCCATCGTACACAACAGAATTTTACAAGCCTTTGGCTTGGTACAACAAAGACAGCTTTCGTCTGTTCACTGGGAACTCAGAGAACGGAAAGTTTTTTGATCATTTACATACCATTTTTCTGACAGATAGTTTGTTCACTTCCCGTGTTTAATTGTTACCATGTTCTTCTAATAGGAAGGAAAAGGCATTAATAGTTTGCAGCTTCATGCACAATACAGTAAGTAAATCAATAGAAAGTGACATAAATATGAATATTTGGTTTGGATTAAAGTTTCAAAGGGGGTTTATTGGGAAAGAGATAAATTAATGATTGTATTCCCTTTAAATATGCAATAGAAATAATTATATTTGCCTTACTATGCCGCCATCATAGCTGCTGACCTCCATGGGACTGCTGAACTCATCTCGACCCTTATCTTTTCCAGCACTTTCCTGTATCATATTGATGTGATGCATATTTTAAACAAGCCCCCCACCAGTACAGGGTTGCAGGCTTGTAGGCTCTAATCCGTCCATAGGTTCAAACGTGAGCGGAAATGGTTGTTTGTTTATTATGTGTCCTGTGATTGACTGGCGCCAGCGGACTTACATGGATTTAACCGCTATCAAACTGCGCATAAAACAAGATTGATGGGGTGGAAATGAAACGATTTGATCTGACGCAGATAGCGAGCGCTCAAATGGTAGCAGGTATTCAAATGACTTAAGTGTTCGCCTGTTATGAATTTCAAATGAGAAATCATGCACATTTCCCCGAGTTTAATCAAGTCTCTTTGAAAAATCAGTCCCCGGATTTCTGCTTTATCAAACTAAATGTTGGAAATGAGGGTGAGTGGGAATTAAATATGGAACCCTGATTGGGCATCCTGCTGCATGCATGCCGGCTCGACTGTCTTGGTCAATTTAAGGCACACAATACCTATTTTGGAGGACTTATAAATGGTTTTATGCATTTTCCCCCACATTTTCATCAGTTTCCCTGACATTTAAAGGCCTACTGAAATGAATTTTTTAAATTTAAACGGGGATAGCAGATCCATTCTATGTGTCATACTTGATCATTTCACGATATTGCCATATTTTTGCTGAAAGGATTTAGTAGAGAACAACGACGATAAAGTTTGCAACTTTTGGACCGAGAAAGTGACGATTACCCCATTAATTTGAGCGAGGATGAAAGATTTGTGGATGAGGAACGTGAGAGTGAAGGACTAGAGAGGCAGTTCAGGACGTATCTTTTTTCGCTCTGACCGTAACTTAGGTACAAGGGTTCATTGGATTCCACACTTTCTCCTTTTTCCATTGTGGATCACGGATTTGAATTTTAAACCACCTCGGATACTATATCCTCTTGAAAATGAGAGTCGAGAACGCGAAATGGACATTCACAGTGACTTTTATATCCACGACAATATATCGGCGAAGCTCTTTAGCTACTGAGCTAACGTGATAGCATCGAGCTCAAATGCAGATAGAAACAAAATAAATAAACCCCTGACTGGAAGGATAGACAGAAGATCAACAATACTATTAAACCATGGACATGTAAATACACGGTTAATAATTTCCAGCTTGGCGAAGCTTAACAATGATGTTGCTAACGACGCCTCTTAAGCTAACTTAGCTACGGGACGACGGCGGCGGCAGGGGTTATAGCGACACACACGTAAGGGCAAGCAATCAAATGTTTGGAAGCCAAAGCTGTACTCACGATAGCGCGTCTGCTATCCATCTCAAAGTCCTCCTGGTTGTGTTGCTGTAGACCGCCGCTAATACACCGATCGCACCTACAGCTTTCTTCTTTGCAGTCTCCATTGTTCATTAAACATATTGCAAAAGATTCACCAACACAGATGTCCAGAATACTGTGGAATTTTGCGATGAAAACAGAGCTTTTTTGTATTGGATTCAATGGGTCTGAATACTTCCGTATCAACCATTGACGTCACGCGCATACGTCATCATACATAGACGTTTTCAACCGGAAGAGTGGCGGGAAATTTATAATTGCACTTTATATGTTAATCCGGCCGTATTGGCATGTGTTGCAATGTTAAGATTTCATCATTGATATATAAACTATCAGACTGCGTGGTCGGAAGTAGTGGCTTTCAGTAGGCCTTTAAATCTTGTATGACCATTAGGACTGTCAAAGTTAACGCATTAACACATGGGATTATACATAATTAATGCAATCATTTTTATTTATGATTAAACAATTGCCTAAATTGTTAAAAACATTTTTTGGTGCAAAATGACAAATTCAACATAATTAAGACACATCACTGGCCAAGATTCGATGCCAGCTCAAGTCGAGCACTCATGCTGTGTGCCACCTGCCATGATCCGTTGCCCCGGATCATGTTTTGTTTAGTTCAAGACTCCCTTAGTTCGGTTTCAGCACCCCTGGGTTTGTGTGTTCTTGGTTGCCATGGGTGCTGATTATTTTCACCTGCCTCTGATTAGTGTTCGGAGCGCTCACCTGCTCCCGGGCACTAATCGTAAAGCTATTTATCCCTCCTTTTCGCCACTCTCAGTCTGGCTGTCTTGTTTACCTTTTTGATTCCTGTTCTAAGTGTCGCCATAGCTTCCGCGCTATCGGCACGCTTTCGTTGCATTTTGTGTATTCCTCACTGATTTATGGACAACACATAATTTTCCTACCTGCCCGCTGATTCCGGAGTTCCGTCTTGGGGAAACGATCCGTAAATTAACATTTGCCATTATATTTGTCATGGATTGTCTTGTTTTGGTTATTATCATACTTGCCAACCTTGAGACCTCCGAATTCGGGAGATGGAGGTTTGAAGGGGGTGGGGTTTGGTAGTAGCGGGGGGTGTATATTGTAGCGTCCCGGAAGAGTTAGTACTGCAAGGGGTTCTGGGTATTTGTTCTGTTGTGTTTATGTTGTGTTACGGTGCGGAGGTTCTCCCGAAATGTGTTTGTCATTCTTGTTTGGTGTGGGTTCACAGTGTGGCGACAGTGTGCAACAGTGTTAAAGTTGTTTATACGGCCACCCTCAGTGAGATCTGTATAGCTGTTGATCAAGTATGCTTGCATTCACTTATGTGTGTGTAAAAGCCGCATATATTATGTGACAGGGCCGCTGTTTGTATGGAGGAAAAGCGGACGTGACGATAGGTTGTTGAGGACGCTGAAGGCAATATTGTTGTCCGGGTGGAAATCGGGAGAAATTCGGGAGAATGGTTGCCTCGGGAGATTTTCCGGAGGGGCACTGAAATTCGGGAGTCTCCTGGGGAAATCGGGAGGGTTGGCAAGTATGGTTATTATTCTCCCCTTTGTTTACTGTCTATTTATGTTGCCAGTGCTTCTTCCCTCCTTATTTACCGTTCTCGCTATTAAAAGCGCTGATTAATCGCACCTGCCTCTGATTAGCGATCAGGAGGCTCGCCTGCTCCTGATCGCTAATCAGAGTGCTTTAGATACCGGTGTCACCCAGGTCCATTGTTCGCTCTTCGCGACGGCTACGCGTCAGGTTAGCGTCGGGTTGTCTCCATACCAATATTTTGGTACCGGTACCAAAATGTATTTTGATACTTTTCGATACTTTTCTAAATAAAGGGGACCACATAAAAATGGCATTATTGGCTTTATTTTAACAAAAAAATCTTACGGTACATTAAACATATGTTTCTTATTGCAATCAAAGAACAATTTTGGCCTTTAAAAAAATAGCGAACAGACTAGACAACTTGTCTTTTAGTAGTAAGTAAACAAACAAAGGCTCCTAATTAGTCTGCTGACATATGCAGTAACATATTGTGGCATTTATCATTCTATTATTGTTACGGCTCAGACCCCTGCCGTCTGTGCGCACCTCGGGACACGCCCACGGGTGTGCACATCCAGGGACGCGCCCTGCAGCAGCCACCAGCTGCAAACACTCACCGGCTATCTGCACACCTGATCCTGATGAGGGCGTGCCGGATAAAGGAAGAGTGGACCCAAGGATCGGCGGGGGAACTTAGTCTTCTCATGGTGAACCGTAAGCGAAGCTTTAGCTCTCTCTCCTTGTTTCCTCTCCGTGCCTTGACCCCCTGTCTTCTCCCGTGTCCCCGCAGTACCCTCCGTCGCCTGGACAGTGAGCTGTGCGTCTCACATTTCCCCGGATCTCCCTCTGGACACTGACTGCCTCCCTCGATCCTTGACTTCCCTCGCTTGGCTCCCCTCTACCCCTGGACCTCCTCATCTCTGTTCAACACTTGGTAACACACACACTTCAGCTAACTACACACATAGTCTTACACCACACACTCTTGTATTCTAGTTCACACTCCATTTCCTTAGTTTAGTTGTATTGTTTATTATTAGTATATATATATCTATATTGTCTATATATATAATAAATATTTGTATATACTTCCCCCTGGTGTATGTTTGCCGTCACCTCCCCTAGTAAACCATAACAATTATTTTGTCAAAATTATGAGGGACAAGCTTTAAGAATTGAGTAATCTACTGTTTCATTTACTGTTAATATCTGGTTATTTTCCGTTTCAACATGTTCTATCTACACTTCTGTTAAAATGTAATAATCACTTATTCTTCTGTTGTTTGGATACTTTTTGTTTGTTTTTGATACGTTTTGGATGATACCACAAATTTAGGTATCGGCCCGATACCAAGTAGTTACAGGATCATACATTGGTCGTATTCAAAGTCCTCATGTGTCCAGAGACATATTTCCTGAGTTTATAAACATAATATACATTTTTTTTAAAAAGGAAAAATGATTTTGTGACGATAAAAAATATTGATGTAATCATAGTAGTATCGACGAGATACGCTCTTGTACTTGATATCATTACAGTGAATGTAAAAGTAGCTAAAACACTGCCGATTGCGGATGGGCATTAGCGGCTAGCTGGCTAGCTATGTCTTAAAGCACCTCTTCATGAGTGTGTTTCAGTGTTATAACCATACTTGCCAACCTTGAGACCTCCGATTCCGGGAGGTGGGGCGGGGCGGGGGTGTGGTTGGGGGAGGGGGCGTGGGTGGGGGCGTGCTTAAGAGGGGAGGAGTATATTTACAGCTAGAATTCACCAACTCGAGTATTTCATATATATTTCATATATACTGTATATATATATATATATGTATGAAATACTTGACTTTCAGTGAATTCTAGCTATATATTTATTTTATTATACATATAAATTAAATAAATACTTGAATTTCAGTGTTCCGGAGGCTATCCAGTAGATGGCAGTATTGTCCTGTTTAAGAGTGTCACAACATTGCTGTTTACGGCAGACGAGCTGCTTTACGGTAGACGAAAACGTGACTGCTGCTGTTGTGTGTTGTTACCGCGCTGGGAGGACGTTAATGAAACTGACTAACAATAAACCCACATAAGAAACCAAGAACTCGCCCTCGATCATTCTACAGTTATAACGTGATTGGGCAGGCACGCTGTTTATATCGTGGGAAAGCGGACGTGAAAACAGACTGTCGCCGCTGTCCCCACTCAGGTCCGCATGGAGCTGGAGGGGGCGTGGCCTCCAGCTCCGGCTGAATCCCGGGAGATTTTCGGGAGAAAATTTCTTCCGGGAGGTTTTCGGGAGAGGCGCTGAATTCCGGGAGTCTCCCGGAAAATCTGGGAGGGTTGGAAAGTATGGTTATAACTTCACCTTTATCGTCAGTTTTTAGGCCAAAACGCGTCCGTTCTCCCTTTTCTGTGTCTACCTGTAAGTACTCTGTGATTGTGCGCTGCCGAACATGCTCCTCTGCTCGTAAAACCAGCAATGTCATAACGTGACGACGCGGCGTCATGCCCGTCAAAAAAAAAAATTGAATAAATGGGGAACCGGTATTTTTCAAACAGAGTATATTAGCGTTTTTGATACATTAGTACCGTGATACTATACTAGTACCGTAGAACCCTATTACACACATTTGTAGCCATAGCTCAATGTGTGCACACACTGATTATCTTGAGCAATCACACACTTTCATTTAGATTCTCTGTGATCGACAGCGGCTGGAGAATTCAGTCGAACTTAATCAGATTAGGCGTGGATATAAGAAAAAAAAAAAATCGTACTTATTAACCTTTGGCCTGGATGCTGATTACGCAGTGCAGTCCTATTGACCCAAGTGCGACGCTCGAGGGAAACTGTAAATATTCATGAGAGAGCTGCGGGTCTGCGTGAAAAAATAAAGTGGGACCTTTTATTGTGAGTCCACCTTATCTAGAGAGGGGTCAGAGCACACTGGACTCCGTTCAGAACCTTCCCATGCAATCCGGCATAGATTAGAGGGCTCGTTCCTTCATTTCCTGTCCCCGCTTCTCCTGTCGGCAAGGTCGTGTTTGAGGAAAATAACCCCAACAGCAAACACACTTCAGAGTTCACGCGCTTTGGAGATGGAACAATTCGTCAGAAAGTCCAATGCCAAATGGTTGACGACCCTTCGGGAGAAAATGCTGGTGTGTTTAAAAGTATTTGTTTATGTGTCGGAGCTGCATATGTACATGGTTCAAAAGGGGACAGACAGAGGTTAGAGACAACACCCTGATAGAAGACAGCGATAACATTCGCAGGGATTGGATTCTTAACCTGGGGATGGAAGCCCTAGCCCACTGACCCAGGATCCAAATGCCAGGAGACTTGAAATATCAAACATTGCATTGCACTAATCAACATTTTAACTATGCAAAATATGTTATTAGCACATGTTAAATACATTTAGACCAGGGGTGTCAAACTCAAATACAGAGTGGGCTAAAAAGTAAAACCGTGGGCCAAGGTTGAACAAATTAACCTTTTAATAGGGACCCAAACAAGTTTTGCATTGAATATTGAACAAGCAAGGCTTATATAACTTTATAGTGACATGCAAAATCCAGTTTCAAATAATAATAATAGTAATTAAAAAATATCAATGGCATATCAAATACAATTTAAATACAAATTGAATGCCTCTTTTGTATTTGCACTTTTTCCACCGGCTGATAATAAATTTGAAAATAAAATAACAATAATGAATGAATCAAACATTCAAGCCTTGAAGTAGCAAGAGAAAGTGCATGAATAAAACGTTAATCATTGCTCAGTTTGCTACACTGATTTGCTTTAACACTGAATGTGGGACAAGCAACGCTTATATAACTTCATAGTGCAAAATCAACTTTCAAAAAACAAACGAAAAAACATCAATGGCATATTAAATACAATTGAATATGCCTTGCATTCACTCATTCTGGGTTTGGTGTTAGCGGGCGGTGTATATTGTAGCGTCCCGGAAGGGTTAGTGCTGCAAGGGTTTCTGGGTATTTGTTCTGTTGTGTTTATGTTGTGTTACGGTGCGGATGTTCTCCCAAAATGTGTTTGTCATTCTTGTTTGGTGTGGGTTCACATATTTGTAACAGTGTTAAAGTTGTTTATACGGCCACCCTCAGTGTGACCTGTATGGCTGTTGACCAAGTATGCCTTGCATTCGCTCATGTGTGTGTAAAAGCCACATATATTAAGTGGCTGGGCCGGCACGCTGTTTGTATGGAGGAAAAGCGGACATGACGACAGGTTGTAGAGGACGCTAAAGGCACTGCCTTTAAGGCACGCCCCCAATAATGTTATCCGGGTGGAAATCGGGAGAAATTCGGGAGAATGGTTGCCCCGGGAGATTTTCGGGAGGGACACTGAAATTCGAGAGTCTCTGCTGCAGGACACATTAAAACATGCCCTGTGCATTTCAAAAGCAGCTGCTTGGATTTACTTGACTCCACTTGAGGTGGGCGGGGTCGGGGTGGGCGGGGCCGGGGGCGTGGTT
>NC_084737.1:76388047-76403047 GCF_033978785.1 Entelurus aequoreus
TGTCATACTGGTTTGATATCTTGTTTTGTGCAGTGCCTTATTTATATTGTATTTTTAATTTATTTTATGCAACTTGTTGACATGTTTTATTTTGTGTTTATGTATGTAAAAAATATTGTATTTCATATATTAATTTTTTATTTTTTGTATTCATTTATTTATCCATAGTTTTTTTTTTATCTTGTTAACAATTCTGATTGTTAATTTGCTTTCTTTAAGTAAAAAAAAAAGGTAAAAGACAAAGCTATTCGGTTTCTTGTGAGTATATACACTTCACTGCCGATGTGGGAGGGCGCCACCTAAAATCTTGCCTAGGGCGCCAGATTGGTTAGGGCCGGGCCTGCTCCCTCAGGAGGCGTTCCGGTGGCATCCTGACCAGATGCCCGAACCACCTCATCTGCACTGCAAAAAGTGAAATCTAAGTAAGGTTAAATATCTCAAATAAGGGTGATATTTGCTTATTTTCTGTCTGTTAAGATAATTCTTCTCACTTAGCAGATTTTATGTTAGAGTCTTTTACTTGTTTTAAGGGTTTTGGTCCTAAATGATCTCAGTACGATATTACAGCTTGTTGCTGAGATTTTATGACCTATATTGAGTAAAACATGCTTGAAACTAGAATATCAACTGTTGCAAAGCTGTGTCATCAACACTCACAAGTATAAAACTGCTTTTTCAAAGCAAGAATTTCTTATTTCAAGCATGAAAAAAAATATCATGACTTTGACACAATTGTGGCTCATAATTAAAACAGATGACAGCCAAATGGACTTTGCTGTTTTATTTTCAATGAAACAACAAAACATTCGTACTCATAGAGTAGTACAGTTGGCACATTACAGTACTACACATTACAGTTACCCACTTATGCGGTCCTCTCCAAGGTTTCTCATAGTCATTCACATCGACGTCCCACTGGGGTGAGTTTTTCCTTGCCCTTATGTGGGCTCTGTACCGAGGATGTCGTTGTGGCTTGTGCAGCCCTTTGAGACACTTGTGATTTAGGGCTATATAAATAAACATTGATTGATTGATTGATACATTTCCGGAAAGTTTCCGGAAATTTACCGGAAACTTTCCACCCCTTTGCAACCTTAATTATGACTGATTAAAATGTTAAAAAAAAATCCTGCATATGCATTTTTTTTTATCTCAATTTATGGATCGACCTTAGCAAGTTTCATGGAAATTACAGGTAGATTTTGTGTAAACGTCACGCCGACAAACAGCAACTGTTACAAAACCTGAGCCTTTCCCGCATGGCGCGGGTAAAACTCCCATAGCTGATTGTATGCAGGACAACATATGTCTGATCCCCCCCCCCACACTCAGCAGACCACCTGCATACTCGTCCCGCGGTACAAGCTACACTCACAGCTTTTAAGCCGTGTACGCTGTCATCTCTGACTGCGAGTGGGCGTGTGATGTCCGGGACTCGTCTTCCCTCTCCGGTCCGATCCGCCTCGGGTCTTGTTGCTGTCAAGCGGTCCTGCAAGTTCCCCCGCGCAGACAGCGGCGTACACAGCATGTCGCCGCCATTACATGCTCTCTCACTGCCTGCAGAAGGACTTGAGAAACGCACTTAAAAAATAAAAAATAAAAATGGCATGTTTTCTTTGACATGGGGACTTTGAAATGAATGTGACCATCTGCCTTCATGCCTGTAATTCATTCGCTTGTCCACAGAAATAGAGAAAAAAATAATAGTAAGTCATCACTTTTTCATAGCAGTCACGCTATTCTTCGGAAACAACTGGCATGGGCAGCCCTCGAACAAGGAACTTCACTTCTCCGCTTTAAATGTAATCGCCCTGAGAAGGAAGATGTTTGAGTATACAGATGCACGGACACACTTTTGTTCTGCTCACGTCTGTAATGACTGCCAGGAATCAATCAAATACCAAACATGTACAAGTACACATTATGGCAACAAATATTCATAAAATGCACTCCAGTATTATTATACACTATATTGCCAAAAGCATTTGGCCACCTGCCTTGACTCACATATGAACTTGAAGTGCCATCCCATTCCTAACCCATAGGGTTCAATATGATGCGGGTCCACCTTTTGCAGCTATTACAGCTTCAACTCTTCTGGGAAAGGCTGTCCACAAGGTTGCGGAGTGTGTTTATAGGAATTTTCCACCATTCTTCCAAAAGCGCATTGGTGAAGTTGGTCGAGGAGGCCTGGCTCTCAGTCTCCATTCTAATTCATCCCAAAGGTGTTCTATCCGGTTCAGGTCAGGACTCTGTGCAGGCCAGTCAAGTTCATCCACACCAGACTTTGTCATCCATGTCTTTATGGACCTTGCTTTGTGCACTGGTGCACAGTCATGTTGGAAGAGGAAGGGGCCCGCTTCAAACTGTTCCCACAAGGTTGGGAGCATGGAATTGTCCAAAATGTTTTGGTATCCTGGAGCATTCAAAGTTCCTTTCACTGGAACTAAGGGGCCAACCCAACTCCTGAAAAACAACCCCACATCATCCTTCACCAAATTTCACACTCGGCACAATGCAGTCCGAAATGTACCGTTCTCCTGGCAACCCCCAAACCCAGACTCGTCCTTCAGATTGCCGGATGGAAAAGCGTGATTCATCACTCCAGAGAACGCGTCTCTACTGCTCTAGAGTCCAGTGGCGATGTGCTTTACACCACTGCATCCCACGCTTTGCAAACTAAATTTGCATTAAATATTGAACAAGCAAGGCTTATATAACTTTATAGTGACATGCAAAATAATAATAAAAAAATATCAATGGCATATCAAATACAATTTAAATAACAATGTAATGCCTCTTTTGTATTTGCAGCCTTCTGAGGTAAATATCAACATTCACTTTTTCCACAGGCTAATAAATTTGAAAATAAAATAATGAATAAACCAACCATTCTGGACTTTAAACTGCTCAGTTTGCAACACACTGATCTATTCTGATGTACCCAAGCCAGATACCTGGCATCTTTTCTTGGATGCTAGTTCATTAATGTCGGGGCTCAGGCTTTGAGCTGAGGCAACCTTCATTATCGAACAAAGGTGTTCATCAGTCATTATATCTCGTATTCCACAGTCTTGGGGGCGTGCCTTAAAGGCACTGCATTTAACGTCCTCTACGAGCTGTCGTCACGTCCGTTTTCATCCCTACTAACAACGTGCCGGCCCAGTCACAAGATATGAGCAGCTTCTGTACGCACACATACGCGAATGCAACACATACTTGATCAACAGCGTTACAGTTTACACTGAGGGTGGCCGTATAAGCAACTAAAACAGTGTTAGAAATATACGCCACACTGTGAATCCACACCAAACAAGAATGACAAACACATTTCGGGAGAACATCCGCACCATAACACAACATAAACACAACAGAACAAATACCCAGAATCCTTTGCAGCACTAACTCTTCCGGGACGTTACAAAATTCACCCCCCGTTACCACCCTGCTGTATGTAATCGACGGGCCAGCTCTAGCGTTAATTTGATATCGCCTCAAGGGCCAAGTGAAACCCACGGGCCAGAGTTTGACACCCATGGAATAGAGGAAATGCAAATAGTGATGTATCATGTTGTATGTATGCATGTTCCAAATCAACTCAAACTCAAACAATCATTGTATTCTACTAGTAGCTACATTTACATCCTGTCACATATGCACATGTCTCTTCCCGGATATTTAGGCTGTAATGTGTGCTATAAGTGTCAGTCAGGCCAAAGTAAATGGATGGAGGGCATGTTGCCATACAGCTTGGTAATGAGTGGCATTATAAGTCATTCAAGATTTTTGTATAATTGATGCAGCATATGCTCGGACACCTGCTTTAGAGACTCTGTGGTGTTAAAAGGCCTCTGTTCAGACTTCATTCGCTGTTTGAATAAGGCATGGAGAGCACTTACAGTACTTAGCAGTGCATCAGTGTGTTATCTGCATAATTACATTAGGTGATCGATTTACACTTGCCTATGAAGTTTGCTGTTCAACATAATTACTCGATCAATTTACACCTACTGTACATTTCCGCGTTCTTTGTTCCTGTGCAGCGTCGTTTATCACTGTGAATGAATTAGGTGTGTAATAAACAATGTGTCATTGTGTGCCTAATGAATGGCAATGTCAATGATTACAACTTTAACATGTCTACATCCAGGGCCGGCCCGTGGCATAGGCCGTATAGGGAAATGCTAAGGGCGCCGGCCATCAGGGGGCGCCACGCCAGTGCCACAAATGTTGGAGAAAAAAAAAAAAAGTTGGTACTATCATTTCTAAATACAAAAAATAATCCCACGTTAATGAAAATGCAAAGTAAAGCCTATTTAATAGAAATATTATTTGTTACAACATTATGCCCCCCATCCCCCATATTGTAGAGGGGGCTAAATTGTTATGGAAAATAATAATGTAACGTTAGGTAATTACAGTACTCCCACCATACATTCCTCAGGGACGATTGTATAAGCAGGTGTTTTTTGTTTACATTGTCATTGCCTTCTGGTTAGCTAATGTTTGCCCTGCAGGTAATAGTCACTTTTCCACCCCTTTATATATGAGGTATAGTTGTAAGTGTAGTTGTTAAAGTGCACATCATTAACGCTAATTAAGCAATATCACATGAGAGGGAATGCTGTTTTTTTAATTTGAGCACTGCTGTGATTCGGTTAAAGATAATCATAACATTGTCATATGATATGTTAATTTGCTTTCTTTAAGTAAAAAAAAGGTCAAAAACAAAGCTATTCGGTTTCTTGTGAGTATATACACTTTTCACTGCCGATGTGGGGGGGCGCCGCCACCTAAAATCTTGCCTAGGGCGCCAGATTGGTTAGGGCCAGGCCTGTCTACATCTCTGTAGTAAACACTGCAGCAATATCATACCATCAGGAACCCCCGAGATTTAATGCTGGCTTTCACTAAAGGTCAGGATAAAAACAACAAGGAAGCAAGTGGTTGCAAAGTCAATCGTTAGCCTTCCGTTCAGGGCATTCTCAATGTGATGAAGTGCATGGCGCCGATCCCAGAATGCCACGAATAGCAATTCTGAAGACAACGCGCACTACAGGAGTGTACTTACAATGCAACAGAATTAATTGTTACTAACGTAATGGGTTAGTGGTTAGAGTTAGGGTTTAAACAACGTCAGTGTTTAGGGGTTAGAGTTCATGATTAAAATGGGGATTAGTGTAAGAGTTTAAGGTTATTGTTGGCGTTAGAGTTAGTAGTGTTAGGATCCGCTGCTCGGATCACAGTTTGTTTACTTTTTAGTGTCACATGTGTTTTCAGCACCTTGAGTTTTGTTAGTTTCTGTTGCCATGACTGCAGATTGCTCACACTTGCCTCTGGTTAGTGTTCGGGACGCGCACCTGTTGCCCGGGCGCTAATCAGAGGGCTATTTAGTCTATGCGCTGGCCTCACTCAGTCTGGCTTGCCAGTTTGTTTTCATACAACAGTTGACGACGTTTGATTCCTGCTAAATTCCTGCTAGCTCCCACGCTAGCCCATTTAGTTTTTGCCTTTTGTGCTATGTGCACGTATTTGTTTTTTCCTGCTATGATTTGTTCTTAAATAAATAATTTTCCTACCTGCAAGCTGTGTCCGAAGCCGTCTGCATCCCTGGGAGAACACCCGCATCATCATGCGATCCCTCAGACCCCTCCACCGGTACACAGCAAGCTACATGCAGCCCAAGCTTCCCCTCCTCAGATGTTTGGCAACCCAATCGACCACTTCGCCAAACATTTCTCCGATTGGGCTGTCAGTCACATGGACAGCGGCAACAACGACGTCATTCCATTGGCGCCCCCTGATGAGGTATCTCCGCCCACTTCTGATGACGTCATAGATCAGGATTTTTTTTTCTACCCTCAGCTTCTTTTTGTCAGCCGCTTCCTAAGGACTTTAATTGTAAATTAAAACATTATCAGGACATTTTTTTACAAACCCGCTCACCAGGTTTGTCAATGTTCTCCAGGACTCAATCTCCACCTCCAGTGACTATTGCTCCGCCCACTGCAAATATTTTTCCCCCTGTGCTCCCACCCAGTCTCAAGTGGGGTGTAAGAATAGACATTTTGGACAATTTAGAGGAGAGGATTCTGCCCCCCTCCTGACCTCCCTCCACCCACCCTTGAAGACGGTTCCAAACCGCAAGGAGCGCGTCTGGTATCCGCTTCTTGAGGGGGGGGGGGGGGGGGGGCTAGTGCTGGGAGCTGTGCTAGTGGGGTGGCACAACTGCGCTCAGCCAAGCCGCAATCCCCTGCCCGGCCACCGCCACCAGTCCTTCGACGTGCTAAGCCGCAACCCCCTGCCCGGCCACCGCCACCAGTCCTTCGACGTGCTAAGCCGCAACCCCCTGCCCGGCCACCGCCACCAGTCCTTCGGCGTGCTAAGCCGCAACCTCCTGCCCGGCCATCACCACCAGTCCTTCGGCATGCTAAGCCGCAACCCCCAGCCAGGCCACCTCCGCCAAAGTCACGACCAGCACCTCCTCCAAGTCTGGTTTCCACACCAGCACCTGCTCCAAGTCTGGTTCACGCACCAGCACCTGTCCCCAGGCTGGTTCACGCACCAGCACCTGTCCCCAGACTGGTTCACGCACCAGCACCTGCTGCCACGGCAATGACAGCGACTCCTGCTGCCACGGCAACGACAGCGACTCGTGCTGCCAAGGCAACGACAGCGACTCCTCCTGCTTCCACGGCAACGACAGCGACTCCTCCTGCTTCCAAGGCGACGTCGACTCCTCCTGCTTCCACGGCGACGTCGACGCCTCCTGCTTCCACGGCGACATCGACTCCACCTGCTTCCACGGCGACGTCGACGTCTCCTGCTTCCACGGCGACGTCTGCTCTCTCCTCGTCTTCGGTGGGTCAGGTTTATAGTCATTGTTTAGGTTTAGTGTTTACATTTATTGTTATGGTTTTGGAATTAAGATTGGGGTAGGGTTGGTGTTTGGTTTTAAAAGTTCACACACCAGCACCTGTCCCCAGACTGGTTCACGCACCAGCACCTGTCCCCAGACTGGTTCACGCACCAGCACCTGCTGCCACGGCAACGACAGCGACTCCTGCTGCCACGGCAACGACAGCGACTCCTGCTGCCACGGCAACGACAGCGACTCCTCCTGCTTCCACGGCAACGACAGCGACTCCTCCTGCTTCCACGGCGACGTTGACGACTCCTGCTTCCACGGCGACGTCGACGCCTCCTGCTTCCACGGCGACGTCTGCTCTCTCCTCGTCTTCGGTGGGTCAGGTTTATAGTCATTGTTTCGGTTTAGTGTTTACATTTATTGTTATGGTTTTGGAATTAAGATTGGGGTAGGGTTGGTGTTTGGTTTTAAAAGTTAGGGTTTAAGGTTAGGCAGGGTTAAAGTACGGCCAGGGTTTAGGATTTGACAGTTATTTTTTGTGGTGCCCTTTATTTAGAAAAGTACCGAAAAAGTACCGAAATACTTTTTGTACCGGGACAACACTAATACACACACACACCGAGCACCCACTGGCAGAAATGTAGATCGGCGCATAGTAGCTGACCTAGTTGAAGCATTTACAAGTTGATCAATAGCGGTCAGTGCAGGTAAGGTGCAAGTCAACATGCCACATATAGCACTGTGCTGCGTGTGGGACTCAGGCGGTTCCTACCAGGCAGAATTAAACCTACATCTGGCCAAAGAAACCGTAATGACATGAAAATCGTGCAGAAGAAAAGAGGTGCGTCCGTCAGGGCATCACAGCCAATTTGGTGCATATCATTTGTCGAGGGTCACACGGCCAAACAGAGGGGCAACGAGAGCTGTGGCCGTCGTGAAATTCCTGCCCTGAATCCGAACCACGTAGCATGAACATTGCCTATGAGCGTGACGAACAACTTGATTCATGCGTCATTCCGTCTCTTAACTCCATCTTTCTTGACTGAGACGACAGTCATGAAGGTGAATAGATTGCAGGAGCAAAGCCCTTTCACGAACTGTTTTTTACGACTTTGCCAGGGAGCATTTATTACATTCACCTTTCCTCCTGTGATTTAAGTGTGTTGGCTGTGCAAGCGTCTTACTCTTGCCCTCCGCGCCACCAAACACATTACCGCGGCTGAAATAGATGGTGGAGAATGCCTTTTACGTCTTGGGAAGTGTCACTTGTTTCGGCGCCTCGGATGAATATCTACCAAAACGTGCTGTGTATTTATTGAAACTGAAACTGAGATACTCGTGTGGATACATCTTTCGGGCCATAACCACGTCCACTCTCTTAACGACGTTGCACAGTATTGATTCGTTAAGGTCAATATTTTCATCCCCATTCACTGAATACATCCTAAAACCTCCAATCTCCAAGGTACAGGATGCATCATTTACCGCGAGACATGGGAAAGAAATAAAAACAACTTTGATCAAGTTAGCAAGACTGAATGGACACCACAACTGTGTTTGGCAGTCGACACAAACCAGCACGGCAGCCAATATAAAGAAATTGGCCGTAAATGTCATTGATGATGTACAAACCGGATTACAGTAATCCATTTCACAGCTGCTGGGGTGTTGGATGTCTTCTGTTTGTCCCTCGCCTCTCGCCATCTATTTTTTCCACAAGGAATTTAGAGAAAGGCCTCCCCGAAAGCAGTTACATTTCGCAGACACAATGAGGAGAACAAACCCGCTTGTGTGCAAGGCCTGATTTGTACACGAATTAAAATCATTATTCACGTTAGCATTCTCAACATGACAATGTGTTGCTGAGAATACAGTATCCTCTCCATATGGATCATGTTTGGAGGGTTTGTGGTGGCTCCCAGCACAGAGTCAACAGCGCGGACAATAGACCAGGAGTCATTAGGGATGTCCGATAATGGCTTTTTTACCGATATCCGATATTCTGATATTGTCCAACTCTTAATTACCGATACCGATATCAACCGATACCGATATATACAGTCGTGGAATTAACACATTATTATGCCTCATTTGGACAACCAGGTATGGTGAAGATAAGGTCCTTTTTTTTTAAAATTAATAAAATAAAATAAGATAAATAAATGAAAAACATTTTCTTGAATAAAAAAGAAAGTAAAACAATATAAAAACAGTCACATAGAAACTAGTAATTAATGAAAATGAGTAAAATTAACTGTTAAAGGTTAGTACTATTAGTGGACCAGCAGCACGCACAATCATGTGTGCTTACGGACTGTATCCCTTGCAGACTGTATTGATATATATTGATATATAATGTAGGAACCAGAATATTAATAACAGAAAGAAACAACCCTTTTGTGTGAATGGGTGTGAATGGGGGAGGGAGGTTTTTTTTGGGTTGGTGCACTAATTGTAAGTGTATCTTGTGTTTTTTATGTTGATTTAATAAAAAAAATTAAAATAAAACGATACCGATAATAAAAAAAACGATACCGATAATTTCCGATATTACATTTTAAAGCATTTATATTTATATTAAAGATTCACAGCCCTAATATATATATTAATATATATGTGACGACGGGGTCGCATCGTGGTGCGAGGTGTTCTCCCAGGAATGCAGACGGGCTCGGACACAGCTTGCAGGTAGGAAAATTATTTATTTAGGAACTAAACATGCAGGAAAAAACAAAGACGTGCACATGGCACATAAGGCAAAAACAAAAGGGCTAGCGTGGGAGCTAGCAAGCAAAATTAGCCTAGCGTAAAAACTAGCAGCTAAAGCACAGGAAACATACGTCGTCATCCGTTGTGTGAAAACAAACTACGAAGCCAGTGGGGTTGGGGAGGCCAGCTTTAAATAATAATGTCAATCATGAAAAACAGGTGCGCGTCGGGAACACCCGCGGCAGGTGAAAATAATCAGTAACTATGGTAACCGAACTGAGAAGTGCTTAAACAGGAACTGGAAAGAGATCACGACTAACAGAAAAAACACAAGTGACTGGAAAACGTAAACAGAAATATGATCCGGGCAGCGGATCATAACAATATATATATATTAAATAAGTCCTACTTAGAGTCACTGTTGGGGGGAATGACCTGTTTCTAACGAACACTGTACGTATTCAGTTTTATGGCTGAGCGTCCAAATAGTGAGAACATGTTGGTGTGGGGTGAGTTCCAGTGTGCAGCGACCATTGAGTAAGTCCACAACGACTGGTCAGTGTCTTCAGGCAGAAGGCTGATCGTATGTCTCTGGATTCTCTTCTAACAAGTACAGCGATGCACCATATCGTGCCTGATTAGTCCTCCCACTCTGTCTCGGCAGGTGTGTCTGTGGATGTGTCAGCCACCTGCCGACCTTCCCCCAGGGATAGAAATGAAAGCAAAAAAAGGCGGAAGAAAAAAAAGAAACATACTTAGGAGAAAATGCAGCTGAGGCGCTTATACAAAATAGCTCTCGTCCACACACACACACACACACACACACACACACACACACACACACACACACACACACACACACACACACACACACACACACACACACACACACACACACACACACACACACACACACACACACACACACACACGGCCATTAAAATATTGTTGTGCTGTGGAAAGCAAATGGCCTCAGTAACAAGCAATCATTGCACAAGGCTGCCGAGTTCTTTTTATTTGAATTCACTTTGTCAGCAGCCGCGTTGACTTCCTTCAAAAAAGTAGCAGAGTTGAACAAGGATGCCCTGTAGATATGTTTTTGTCTAGAGCGGGGGTGTCAAACATACGGCCCGCGGGCCGGAACCGGGCCCCAAGGAGGTTCGATCAGGCCCGCAGGATAATTTGAAAGTGGAAAAAATGCATAAAAGACATGGAATTAATATTTAAAATTCGCTGCAATTCATGGATTATCCGCTAAGGGGCGCACTCTTTCCATCAGAGTAGAAGACAAGCCGCATCACTGAGACAGACTGAAAACAGCAGACGGTATCAATGCGCCATCTGCTGCTTGTTACGACGTTGTTAATACCTTGGTCTCTACCTCTCCGCTACACCCTCATTAGCCAAAATGTCGTTAACCAAACGGAGAAAAGTAGATAAGGAGTGTAGAATTTTCAAAGAAAAGTGGACCACGTCCTATTTATTTACAGAGATGCACGGAAAACCTTCGTGCTTGGTGTGTTTGCAACAAGTTTCGGTATTGAAGGAATATAATATTCGACGCCACTACGAGACTCATCACAGCGAAAAATATGACGGCTTGCAAGGACAACTGAGAAGAGATAAGATTAACGAATTGCTGGCGGGTCTGAGGAAACAGCAGTCAACTTTCATCCAGAGCCGAGAAGTCAGTGAACAACCTACCTTTGTGAACAAATTTTCTCAGTGATGAATATCAATAAAACAAAAATGCGTTCAAGGCTCACAAACCAGCACTTAAATGACATTCTGAAAGTGACAGCTAGTCAGGACATGACACCTAGTGTTGATGCACTTGTACAGGCCAAAAGATGCCAAGTTTCAGGAACAAATACAAGTCCAGACTAGACTAACACCTTTAAAATGCTGCCTTAGATACTGTTTGCATTGAAAGAATACAGCTCTGTGAAGATGAATCCTTACTGTGGTGATTTAAAAAATGTGCACTTTAATGTTAGTCAGCAGCTTCAAAACAAAAGTTGTGTGATGGAATTCTACTGTTCATACAACTCCATAAATTTTCAGTATGTATTGTATGTGTATGTATGTTTCATGTATGAAGTTTACAGATTTCCAGGACAGGCGAACACTTTCTTCATTACACATTTAAAATCACTCTCCTTAGTTTGTAAGGTGTACGCAGGGATTACATTTAGATTTTATATGCGTATGTGTAAGTGGTTTAAAAATTCCTTTCTTTAAAAGTCTCATTTAATCTTAAAGTGCATTACTATATTTTTCAGTACCAATTAAAGTTTTGTGCCTTTGTACAATCAGTGGGGTCAGTTGCAATGCATATTTGTGAATGATAAAAGTAGATTGCTCATTTGTCTAAGGAAATATGAGGTGTTTCATGAAATGTTTTGTAAAAGGATAGTTCATTAAATTTCAATATTTTCCTAATGTTCTTGTGCTTCTTTACACCAAAACAAAGGAAAGACATGATATTTTGGTTATTTATAGCAGAGTATGGTATAATTTTAATGGTCCGGCCCACTTGACATCTCCCTAGGCCAGGGGTCACCAACCTTTTTGAGACCAAGAGCTACTTCTTGGGTAGTGATTAATGCGAAGGGCTACCAGTTTGATACACACTTCAATAAATTGCCAGAAATAGCCAATTTGCTCAATTTACCTTTAACTCTATGCTATTATTAATAATTAATTATATTTACACTTAATTGAACGCTTTAAAAGAGGAGAAAACACGAAAAAAATGACAATTCAATTTTGAAACATAGTTTGTCTTCAATTTCGACAAACTAGAAGAAGAGAAAAACTAGCTAATTCGAAACTTTTTGAAAAAATTTAAAAAATAATTTATGGAACATCATTAGTAATTTTTCCTGATTAAGATTAATTTTAGAATTTTGATGACATGTTTTAAATAGGTTAAAATCCAATCTACACTTTGTTAGAATATATAACAAATTGGACCAAGCTATATTTCTAACAAAGACAAATCATTATTTCTTCTAGATTTTCCAGAACAAAAATTTTAAAAGAAATTCAAAAGACTTTGAAATAAGATTCAAATTTGATTCTACAGATTTTCTAGATTTGCCAGAATAATTTTTTTGAATTTTAATCATAATAAGTTTGAAGAAATATTTCACAAATATTCTTTGTTGAAAAAACAGAAGCTAAAATGAAGAATTAAATTAAAACGTATTTATTATTCTTTACAATAAAAAAAATAAATGTTCTTGAACATTGATTTAAATTGTCAGGAAAGAAGAGGAAGGAATTGAAAAGGTAAAAAGGTATATGTGTTTAAAAATCCTAAAATAATTTTTAAGGTTGTATTTTTTCTCTAAAATTATCTTTCTGAAAGTTATAAGAAGCAAAGTAAAAAAAATTATGAATTTATTTAAACAAGTGAAGACCAAGTCTTTAAAATATTTTCTTGGATTTTCAAATTCTATTTGAGTTTTGTCTCTCTTAGAATTAAAAATGTCGAGCAAAACGAGACCAGCTTGCTAGTAAATAAATACAATTTAAAAAATAGAGGCAGCTCACTGGTAAGTGCTGCTATTTGAGCTATTTTTAGAACAGGCCAGCGGGCTACTCATCTGGTCCTTACGGGCTACCTGGTGCCCGCGGGCACCACGTTGGTGACCCCTGCCCTAGGCCGTATGTGGCCCACGATGCGAAATGAGTTTGACACCCCTGGTCTAGAGTGTATGTGGCCTGGTGGACCCCTGTGCACAGTGGCTCACAATACGAAGGTCCTGAGTAGTCCTGGGTTCGGTCCAGGGCTCGGGGTCTTTCTGTGTGGAGTTTGCATGTTCTCCCCGCGACTGCGTGGGTTCCCTCCGGGTACTCCGGCTTCCTCCCACCTCCAAAGACATGGGGATAGGTTGATTGGCAACACTAAATTGGCCCTAGTGTGTGAATGTGAGTGTGAATGTTGTCCGTCTATCTGTGTTGGCCATGCGATGAGGTGGCGACTTGTCCAGGGTGTACCCAGCCTTCCGCCTATGTGCAGCTGAGATAGGCTCCAGCACCCCCCGCGACCCCGAAAGGGGTCTACGGACCTTTGGACCTGCTCAGGGGCCTATTAGTTAGAGCAGGGGTGTCCAAACTTTTCCCACTGAGGGCCGCACACTGAAAGATCAAAGCAAGCGGGGGCCATTCCACATCTGCGGTCCCCTCCAAGGTTTAATAATAATAATAATGGATTAGATTTTATATCGCGCTTTTCTATTATTAGATACTCAAAGCGCTCACAGAGAAGTGGGAACCCATCATTCATTCACACCTGGTGGTGGTAAGCTACTATCGTAGCCACAGCTGCCCTGGGGTAGACTGACGGAAGCGAGGCTGCCAGTTTGCGCCTACGGCCCCTCCGACCACTACCTATCATTCATTCACCAGTGTGAGCGGCACCGGGGGCAAGGGTGAAGTGTCCTGCCCAAGGACACAACGGCAGCGATTTCGATGTCAAGAGGCAGGGAGCGAACCTGCAACCCTCAGGTTTCTGGCACGGCCGCTCTACCCACTATGCCATACCGCCCCTAGGTTTATCATCGTCATCCCATTGGGTTGAGTTTTTTTCCTGCCCTGATGTGGGATCTGAGCCGAGGATGTCGTTGTGGCTTGTGCAGCCCTTTGAGACACTCGTGATTTAGGGCTATATAAGTGAACTTTCATTGATTGATTGATTTATATTTTTTATTCTAAAAACCAATACAATATATGTATAAAAAATATACATTTAGACCTCCACTCAGGCTTGATCCCGGGGACCCCAAAGGGTTTTGTTCAAAATAGATATTAAAAATATGTCATTATTCAGTATTAATTATTTGTATTATTATTCAAGTTTTAAATCTCGAGATCAACATTAGGTCTATCTGTCAATATAACGTTTTTAAAGATTTAAGGTGTATGCTCTTTTTGTCAAAGAAAACCCAGTTTTTTTTTATGGAAAAAAAACACAAAATATGCAATATTTCCACCCAATACATTTTTTAAGTGGAATATTTGAGATTATATAATAATTGGAGCCTTAAAAATGTCAATAACTCATAACAACATTGATTTTAATTCATTATTATTTTTTGAGCAATGACACTTAAAAACAAATCACACTAAAATAAAAGGGTCCTACTCATTAAAGTGTTAAAAAATAAATTATGATTTTTTTACTGTTTACTTTTAACACAATGATCTCGAGATCAACTTCAGATCTATCCGTCAATTATAACTTTTATTGTTGTTCATGTTTTTTGTTTGTTCGTTTTAAGCCCTTCTTTAAAAAAAAACAGCTCAGTTCTTTATATGGCAAACACAAACTATGCAACATTTTCCTCAAAAAACATCTCAAAGTGGAACATTTAATGTGACGTAATTGGAGCCTTGAATAGGTCAATAATTCATAA
>NC_084737.1:76405547-76525547 GCF_033978785.1 Entelurus aequoreus
AGGGCTAATCAATTTTCAGTCCTTCTTGAATGTCCTTTTCATTCTGTGCATAAGGGAGACAAGTCCGGCTGCTTGGAGACTTGCAAAGCGTGTTTCACAGCCATTCAAAAAAGCCTGCAGATTCTTTAGGGAGCTCATCTTAACTGGCAGTTCATAAACCGTCTGATGTTTCCACCTTGAATAATTTGGGTTGATGTCGTTAAATTACGAGTGCTGTGTCACGGCAAAAAAAAAATCAGCTATCTGCGGGTACAATCAAGCCAGCAGACAAATCGCTGACGTCAATGCCGTTCTTTTTCTCACATCCTTTCTGTGACAGAATCGGCAATTCCGAACGGGACTGCCAGTCAGCCACACCGAAGCGCCGCTTTAATATTCATGCTTCTCCTTGTAATGAGCGAGTCAAATGTCAGTGTTTCACCGCCGAGGCGAAGTCCCACCTGCTACGAGCATCCAAATGAGAGCTCACAAACAAACATAAAAAGACGTGTTTGTTATGTATGAGTTCCACAGACGGTGAAGACGGGCACTCTCGGGAGAAAAGCCTGTGGATGGAGAAACACAATAACCGGTGGCAATGGGGAATCTGGGGCGCCCACTCCCCTTTAAAAAAGCTCTCTATCAATGCGTCAAAGAGTAGTTTCAGATGTTGAGGGGATATGTTATCCGTTTTGTCCGTAAACTGCAGCCAAATCGCGTTCTCCGACTCCCTGGACCATGCCGTTTTTTGTCCCTGGCCAGGTTTGCTTCACCAGTTAAAGAAACAAATAGCACCGGACTCAAGTTCTACTCTGCTTGCCGTGCAGGGCGGAATGCATAAGATTGCATTTTGGAGCTACTCCATCACAGCTGGGAGAGCAGGTGGCGAGGAGAAGCCCTGGGGGATCTCCAGTGGAGCAGACCTGGCCTGCAGGCAGCCGCGGGTACTGCCACCATCTTGCCAGGAACGGAGACAGTTACCTCACTCCTCTGATAACTTCATGTTTTATCAAAGGAAGGCTTTGATGCATCGCAGCGATTCTCCTCATTCAATACGTCTGTTGTGTCCTCGTCTTCTTTGTGTTGTACATCGCTGCTGCTTAGATAGAAATCCAACACAAGAGCTGTGCTGTGTATTGTTGATTCCAATGAAAACCTGATCGCCGCATTCTCTGCGTTCTCCTCCGTGTACTGTCACTGTGTTGCTAGGCAACCAATTGAAGTTTTCTTTTTTCTTACAATCCTATCAATCGACCTCATTGCCCATTGTCGTTAAAACTTTCCTCCATATTTCATTGTTGTGATATAGTGTCCTTAATGTACAAACCCCGTTTCCATATGAGTTGGGAAATTGTGTTAGATGTAAATATAAACGGAATACAATGATTTGCAAATCCTTTTCAACCCATATTCAGTTGAATGCACTACAAAGACAACATATTTGATGTTCAAACTCATAAACTTTTTTTTTTTTTTGCAAATAATAATTTACTTAGAATTTCATGGCTGCAACACGTGCCAAAGTAGTTGGGAAAGGGCATGTTCACCACTGTGTTACATGGCCTTTCCTTTTAACAACACTCAGTAAACGTTTGGGAACTGAGGAGACACATTTTGGAATTCTTTCCCATTCTTGCTTGATGTACAGCTTAAGTTGTTCAACAGTCCGGGGGTCTCCGTTGTGGTATTTTAGGCTTCATAATGCGCCACACATTTTCAATGGGAGACAGGTCTGGACTACAGGCAGGCCAGTCTAGTACCCGCACTCTTTTACTATGAAGCCACGTTGATGTAACACGTGGCTGGGCATTGTCTTGCTGAAATAAGCAGGGGCGTCCATGGTAACGTTGCTTGGATGGCAACATATGTTGCTCCAAAACCTGTATGTACCTTTCAGCATTAATGGCACCTTCACAGATGTGTAATTTACCCATGTCTTGGGCACTAATACACCCCCATACCATCACAGATGCTGGCTTTTCAACTTTGCGCCTATAACAATCCGGATGGTTCTTTTCCTCTTTGGTCCGGAGGACACAACGTCCACAGTTTCCAAAAACAATTTGAAATGTGGACTCGTCAGACCACAGAACACTTTTCCACTTTGTATCAGTCCATCTTAGATGAGCTCAGGCCCAGCGAAGCCGACGGCGTTTCTGGGTGTTGTTGATAAACGGTTTTCACCTTGCATAGGAGAGTTTTAACTTGCACTTACAGATGTAGCGACCAACTGTAGTTACTGACAGTGGGTTTCTGAAGTGTTCCTGAGCCTATGTGGCGATATCCTTTACACACTGACGTCGCTTGTTGATGCAGTACAGCCTGAGGGATCGAAGGTCACGGGCTTAGCTGCTTACGTGCAGTGATTTCTCCAGATTCTCTGAACCCTTTGATGATATTACGGACCTTAGATGGTGAAATCCCTAAATTCCTTGCAATAGCTGGTTGAGAAAGGTTTTTCTTAAACTGTTCAACAATTTGCTCACGCATTTGTTGACAAATATATGCTCTACAAATATTTATAAAAAAGGTACATGGTGCGTACGTTGGTGAAGTTTCCTTAGCGTTCACATGTTTTTGTCATAGATTAAAGATAGTGATTGGGCAGCTTTTGCTACATATAACATGAAGTAACTCAAATATCCCAAACCGAAATGTCCTCTCCTCGGATTGATATGTAGATTATTTTTTATATTCATATATTTTAATTTAGCAGGTCGAATTCTACCAGAAACTTTAAAATCGCAGAGCAGCGCCTAGTCGTAAGGTCAGCTCCTTGGTCAGTGAATCACCGCAACACTGTACAAAACGGGTTATTTTCTGGCGCATTTACAAATCAATAAACCCGCATCAGCAATTAAAACGTATTTTATGTGGTACTGTCAAAATAAAAATTGCAAAAAACATATTAAACGTGAATAAATTAAGAAATTCAATATTTGAACTCACAATTTGTAGCACCATTAGACGCCGTATAAGCCAGTGGTATCGCTCGCAGTCGGCTGATTCGAGTGAAAATGGCGAGCATTTCCCCATTTCATCGCCGACATTGTTTCACAAGATGTAGTTTCTCTTTAAATATCCTTCTTGAAAATGGCCTTGCAAATATATATCTGCCACCTAATCAACGTTTTGTTCTCCTTCTTTGTAGGTCAGCACTTCCTGCTTCCTGCTAAGTTGCAACTTGTGAATGGATACTCACTCAGATAGGCTTCTGACAACAACTTGTGATCTGATTGGCTATCGCAACTGTCTCTCAACTCTGTGTTCTCAAACTGTCCCGGTGAGTATCCAATCACAGGACGAGTAAATGTCACGTTCAAAGTAAGGCCAGCAAGAAGGCCTTACTGACAACAACTCGTGATCTGATTGGTTATCGCAACTGTCTATCAACTGTATGTCCCCGTTCGCTTACAGTGCACAGACGCCCGCATTGTTGATTCTGAAGGCCTCGGGCAGATTTGGTACAGCATGGCAACATAAACTAGCTGAATTCTGATTGGATAAAAACTCTAACCTAAAAACAACAGCACTGGAAGGAGCATAATATGACATGAAGAGAATATGAATACTTTTAGATATTTATGGAAAGCAAATAAAAAAGTACTTTTATCTTTAATTATGATCATGATTTCTGGTTATGTTAGGCCAGGGGTCACCAACGCGGTGCCCGCGGGCACCAGGTAGCCCGTAAGGACCAGATGAGTAGCCCGCCGGCCTGTTCTAAAAATAGCTCAAATAGCAGCACTTACCAGTGAGCTGCCTCTATTTTTTAAATGTTATTTATTTACTAGCAAGCTGGTCTCGCTTTGCCCGACATTTTTAATTCTAAGAGAGACAAAACTCAAATAGAATTTGAAAATCCAAGAAAATATTTTAAAAACTTGGTCTTCACTTGTATAAATAAATTCATAATTTTTTTTACTTTGCTTCTTATAACTTTCAGAAAGACAATTTTAGAGAAAAAATACAACCTTAAAAATGATTTTAGGATTTTTAAACACATAAAGCTTTTTACCTTTTAAATTCCTTCCTCTTCTTTCCTGACAATTTAAATCAATGTTCAAGTAATTTTTTATTTTTTATTGTAAAGAATAATAAATACATTTTAATCTAATTCTTCATTTTAGCTTCTGTTTTTTCGACGAAGAATATTTGTGAAATATTTCTTCAAACTTATCATGATTAAAATTCAAAAAAAATATTCTGGCAAATCTAGAAAATCTGTAGAATCAAATTTAAATCTTATTTCAAAGTCTTTTGAATTTCTTTTAAAATTTTTGTTCTGGAAAATCTAGAAGAAATAATGATTTGTCTTTGTTAGAAATATAGCTTGGTCCAATTTGTTATATATTCTAACAAAGTGCAGATTGGATTTTAACCTATTTAAAACATGTCATCAAAATTCTAAAATTAATCTTAATCAGGAAAAATTACTAATGATGTTCCATAAATTCTTTTTTTAAGTTTTTCTGAATTTTGAATTTTAAAGAGTCGAAATTGAAGATAAACGATGTTTCAAAATTTAATTGTCTTTTTTTTTTTCGTGTTTTCTCCTCTTTTAAACCGTTCAATTAAGTGTAAATATCATTAATTATTAATAATAACATAGAGTTAAAGGTAAATTGAGCAAATTGGCTATTTCTGGCAATTTATTTAAGTGTGTATCAAACTGGTAGTCCTTCGCATTAATCAGTACCCAATAAGTAGCTCTTGGTTTCAAAAAGGTTGGTGACCCCTGTGTTAGGCCCTGACGGCCCAACACTGAGATCAGGTGAACCCAAAACGCGCTAGAGTTCATTTGCAATCTGACCGAGACCCATCTCAGAAGCAGTGCCGTTGTATGGGGGGAAAGGTGATGACAAGTTTTAAGGCCCACAGTCCGCAAGGGCCTACACTGCCACACCTGAAAGAATATTGGTGTGGGCCCAGAATTCCTAGCAACTACCCTTGTCTGTAGCCATATCGATCTGTTCAGATGACCGCGTTCACACTTGAGCAAAGAAACTCTACTAGCAAAGCAAACGCGATACAAGTTTGTTATAACTGAACCAACCATGGTGAGTGTTTACGCACCCTGAAATAATAATAATAATAATAATAATAATACATTTTATTTATAAGGCGCCTTTCTGGGCACTCAAGGACACCGTACAAAATCACGACAATTAAATCAAATTGGATTAAAAACAACAACAACAAAGATAGAGAAGAAAAGATGATTACAATGAATAGGCAGTCAGAAATAGGTGTGTTTTTAGTCTTGATTTGAAGAGGGATATTGAATCTAAGTTACGAAGGTCTGGTGGTAAAGAGTTCCAAAGATGAGGGGCAGAGCGGCTGAAAGCTCTGGCACCCATGGTGGACAGTTTAAATAAGGGGACTGTGAGATGGATGGACGAAGAGGATCTTAGGGAACGTGAGGGTGTGGCGACATGGATCAGGTCAGAGAGATATGACGGAGAGAGGTTATGGATGGTTTTGAAAGTGAGGAGAATTATTTTAAAGTGGATGCGATGTTTGATGGGTAGCCAGTGGAGTTGCTGCAGAACAGGGGTGATGTTCTGGATTGAAGGGGTTCTGGTGTTTATCCGGGCTGCAGAGTTCTGGAGAAGCTGAAGTTTGGTATCCGTGTCCCTTTGTAAGTGCTGCAATGTAAGTGCAAGAGAAGACCAATCCAGATCGGCACCTTCGTGAATCTTCTACACTTTTGTAAAACCTTTCAAGTTGTAAGATGTCAAACTAAATGTAAACACATTTTCTGCCTTTTGAATGACTTCAGTGCGAGCCAAACCCAAGAGTAAAGACTGTCATCTTTACTTTGTCCCATTGCATTCCCAATGGGATACATTCAAGAGTGAAGATCTTCCCTGTGAAATGCTGCCTCCTCTCACTTTGTCACTTTTCCAGACCTTAAAAATCGATTTTATTCACAAATCAGATTTCACTTCCTCTCCCCTGTTATCTTCTGACATGCTCTCTGTAAGCCCATCAGTCCCTGGCTAGCATCCTGAATCACAGACCCTTTGCTATTCCCAATGATGGAGCTGGCTATGTCTCAAAGCAGGCCCGAGTCTAGCATCTACACCTCGAGGGGATCCAGAGCCCACATCTTTTCTCCCGTTTAAAGACATCAAACTCATCCCGTTGATTATACATCGTTACACTAAATGTCATTGCTAACTCGCTTTTGGCCAGTCAATGACCGACCCAGTCTATCTCTGTATAACGTTTAATTCAAAAGACAAAAATGTATATAGCCCATTCCCTATTAATCACGGAAACACCCATTTCAGGCTTTTAACCTCAAAGGAAGATTATGGCTCCCTCCCTGGCAAAGAGCTTATCACATGGACACCTCGAGAGAGATATACCAGCACCCCGGCCAGCACCATCTTTAATCACACTGCATATAATCATTTCAAGTCAACTATCTAAAAGCTGCTGTAAGTCACGATTAGACTGATGCTTAGAGGATCCGCCCTGCTTCCGGTTCAAACTGTCAGGATACGTCCCACATATGTGCATGCACAGAGAAAAAAGATGGCGCCATGTTGCAAAGTCGAAGTTTGGCGTGATTTATGGTTCGGTTTACCTATCCAACCATATCCAACTTTTTTTTTTTTTTTTACAAAGTTTAAAGGGGAACTGAACTTTTTGTGGGGAATTTTGCCCATCATTCACAATTCTTATGTGTGCCCTAAATAGTAAAAACTGCTGGCAAGAGGCAGCTAACAGTGCAGGTAATCGGTATTCTCCTATTTTGCCTAAACAATATCCAAAAACCTCCAACATACATGCTGTAAGTAAGTATGTTGTAACAGGCACGTTCATAGTAACACGTAATATTTACATGTTTTGGGTATTTTAAAGGCCTACTGAAATGAAATGTTCTTATTTAAACGGGGATAGCAGATCCGTTCTATGTGTCATACTTGATCATTTCGCGATATAACCATATTTTTGCTGAAAGGATTTAGTAGAGAACATCGACGATAAAGTTCGCAACTTTTGGTCGCTGATAAAAAAGCCTTGCCTGTGCCGGAAGTAGCGTGACGTCACAGGTTGAAGGGCGCCTCACATTTGCACATTGTTTACACCAGCAGCGAGAGCGATTCGGACCGAGAAAGCGACTGTTACCCCATTAATTTGAGCCAGGATGAAAGATTCGTGGATGAGGAACGTGAGAGTGAAGGATTAGAGTGCAGTGCAGGACGTATCTTTTTTCGCTCTGACCATAACTTAGGTACAAGGGCTCATTGGATTCCACACTCTCTCGTTTTTCTATTGTGGATCACGGATTTGTATTTTAAACCACCTCGGATACTATATCCTCTTGAAAATGAGAGTCGAGAACGCAAAATGGACATTCACAGTGACTTTTATCTCCACGACAATACATCGGCGAAGCACTTTAGCTACGGAGCTAACTTGATAGCATCGTGCTTAACTGCATATATAAACAGAAGAAATAAGCCCCTGACTGGAAGGATAGACAGAAGATTAACATTCCTACCAAAACCTGGACCTGTAACTACACGGTTAATGCTTTCCAGCCTGGCGAAGCCTAGTAATGCTGTTGCTAACGACGCCATTGAAGTGAACTTAGCTACGGGACCTCGACAGAGCTATGCTAAAAACATTAGTTCTCCACCTACGCCAGCTCTCATCTGCTCATCACGACCCGTGCTCACCTGCGTTCCAGCGATTGATGGCGCGACGAAGGACTTCACCACGATGATCGGTGTGGTCGGCGGCCCGGAGACGGAGGAAGTCAAGGTGAGGACAGCGGCGCGGCGGCGGGCGTTGTAGCTTTCGACGACACCCCGGCCGCCATCAGAGTCGGCAAGAAACATATATTTCCCCAAAGTTACGTACATGACATGCATATAGCGCCACGCACGTGCGGGCAAGCGATCAAAGGTTTGGAAGCCAAAGCTGTACTCTCGGTAGCGCGTCTGCTATCCAACTCAAAGTCCTCCTGGTTGTGTTGCTGCAGCCAGCCGCTAATACACCGATCCCACCTACAGCTTTCTTCTTTGCAGTCTCCATTGTTGATTGAACAAATTGCAAAAGATTCACCAACACAGATTTCATCATTGATATATAAACTATCAGACTGTGTGGTCGATAGTAGTGGGTTTCAGTAGCCCTTTAATGCGCCCTATGTATGAAAAAAAACCCTGACTAGACCCGCTCATCGGCAGTGCGCCTTATAATCCGGTGCGCCCTATGGTCCGTAAAATACGGTATATGTTTGTTTATAATTATTGATACATTTTGTCCATTCACTTGATTATAAAAGTAAATTGCACTCACGCTAATATAATAATCTGTCTTGATACCCACATGGTCAGTGTTGGGTTAGTTACTGAAAACCAGTAACTAGTTACAGTTACTAGTTACTTTATTTCAAAAGTAACTTAGTTACTAACTCAGTTACTTAAACCAACAAGTAATGCGTTACTGTGAAAAGTAACTATTCAGTTACTTCTATTTTATTTTGATTTTTTGATTTTTTTAAAGCCCCCTTTAATGCTCTTTTAGCCTTAATTTCAATACTGTTATTGCACTGGAGAATAATACAATCTGTTGATCAACTTGACGTGCATTTGCATCACTGAACTCTGCTAAGCAATGTGGTCTACATACAACACACAAACAATGTGGTCTACATACAACACACAAGGACAAAGATATGTTTCAAAGGGCCAATTTGTTTCAGACCAGAACAAATTGACAAAACTATTTTAAAAATAGCTGCAACATAACATACATAAGTAACAAACAGCATAATAACAACATAGCTGTACACCAAGGAAGGCACACACTACATACACAAAGCCCAACCAGGCGTTTTTTTCTCTCAAGGAATTCTGAAATAAAATCCTGTCTGAAGCCCAGAACACTGTACACCTTTCCCCAGTTTTACTTTGTAGTTTAGAGATAAGGAAAGATTGGCCTGGCCCACTAGGATCCCTCTTTATGTTTGTGAACTTTATAGTCTATATAATTAGAGTGATGTGATAATCAAACACTAGAAGTCTAGAACGAAAGAGCAACAGTATATAAGAGAATTGACAGAGTGTGTGTACCTTCAGTGCTGAATGATGAGCGGATGCAGAGTTTGGAGTGTTTTCTTTAGCTCGCTTTCCATTTTTATGTCCTCACTGTCCACTGTGTCCAGGTACGTGGACAATATTTTCCGTGCCATTTGCTGTTTGATGCCAGATATCCTGCTAATTAGCTGCCAGAAAGCGGGTGACTCCACTGTAGAAATAGCCTGCATGTCTTCTAGCACATACGCTGCAATGGCTCTATCAACGTTGTCCTGGCTAGCAGTCCCTCCGTTAAAATCCAGCCGCTGTTGCTTAGATGGTGTTGGAGGTGAAGTGTCTCTCTCTTTACTAGCTTCGTCGAAGCATGTTGCTTTTGTAGCTGTTTCAGCAGATTTGAATTGCTGTTTTGGGCGGTAGATAGGATCGTTGATCCAAGACACAACTTACATTGAACTAAAATGTTCTTTTCTTTGTGCTCGACCAAAGAAAAGTAGTGAGAATATCTCCATGTTAAGAAACTGGACTTTGGCTCCGCCATGATGTCTTGTTAGTAAACACAGACCCCCCCCCCCCCCCCCCCACACACACACACACTCAGATCTTCTCAGTTTCTAGCCAATACTACATAAAAAATAACGTAAAATAATGCAGTGACGCATCATGTAGTAACGGTAACTGAGTTACTGAATATAAAAAAATAACGCGTTAGACTACTAGTTACCGCTGAAAATCACGGCGTTACAGTAAGTAGTAGTTAGTCCCAACACTGCACGTGATACAATACACGTGTGCGCGAATGTTATTTGTGCTCATGACAAGAAATGCACAATTACACTTGTCATACCCTACACTGCTGGGGTCTTTTATGTGACCATTTTCACCCCTGCTGATGCTTTCATTTTGCTTCAGCACTACCATTACTGGCATAATTGCATCTTCAAACTGCCTAGAGATACACTCTTGTTGCAAAAAATCCATTAGCACACCACAACACTTTGCCTCTGGGATAAAGGGAGACCGAGGGGGAATTTTAAGCTTTGATATCATTCTTGAGTGTAAATAAAAGGTCACTTTCCTCCTTTTGGCTTGACATTCATTGATTGGCATGCAGAAGTAACAAACGTTTTTTTTTTTGTTAGAAAGAACAACTAAAACATTCAGCTTTTCCTGTTTTGAAATCTTACTTAATCTCATATGTACGATAAACAAGCTCTTTTTTGCTTGCTGAGGAGAGTGTCTGTTTTTTTAGTTTTTTTTTAAAACATGCAGATCTCTGGAGAACGCCACCATTTGTTTTCTTGTCTCAAGCTTTTCTCCATCTCCATCCCACACTGGCCTATATTGTGGGTTATGTAACGCACATACACTACCTGAGGGCAACAGCGACAGGGGAGACCTCATAATTCTTATTTATTTTTTATATCGACTTTAACACACACGGTAATAAATGTACATAAGTTGAAATGATAACTAATGCCCTGGAATATATGTTATACATACAGTACAGTACATATTAGTGCTGTCAAACTACCATATTTTTTCTCTCTCAAAACTCGACAGGGCACCTTATAACAACGGAATGATTCTGGTTTTGCTTACCGACCTCGAAGCAATTTTATTTGGTACTTGGTGTAATGATAAGTGTGACCAGTAGATGGCAGTCTGACATAAGAGCTACATGTAGACTGCACTATGATGGCAATATGACTCAAGTGAACAACACCAACATTTTATATGTTCCATTGAAAATATAGAACATTACAGCCGGCGCTCAAAAATCTATCAAAGTGTTTTAGTACTACTTTGGTAAGCTATGAAGCCGCACCGCTTGATGTGCTTCAACATACGAGTATTATTATGGTTTGTGTATAAGGTAAGACATATTATCTGGCGTTTTGTTTTGCCATATTATGTAAAAGCAACTTTACTTACCTTCTGGTACCTGCTGATCTGTATTTGGGATCTGCATAAATCCTATGCGACGCCGTAGTCGATAAGCTTTCTCTGTCTTCGTAATATGGGACATTCATCCTCCGCTGTTACCATTTCTAATATAAAGTAGTGTAAAGTTCTTACTTATATCTGTCAGTAAGCTCGCCATGAAAGCGCTAAAACATACCGGTGTAGTGAGTTTACATTATTCACTCAAGAAACTTTAGTTATTAGAGAGTTCCAGTCAGACGGTTTTTCCTGGGACACATTTTTATTGCGTTGTTGTTTCCGGATGAGGAGATGCTGCTCTGTTGTTGATTGAAATAAAGTCTGAATGTCATTAAAACAGTTAGCTCCATCTTTTGACACTTCTTCCACCCCCGTCCTTGCACGCTACACCGCTACAACAAAGATGACGGGGAGAAGACGCTGTCGAAGGTGAGCCACGTAAATAAGACCGCCCACATAACAGCGCATCCGGAAGCAACTGTCAGAAAGCGGCTTGAAGATGATCTGTAAAACATCATCTATGCAACATTTTGACCAAAGAACCACCATTACATGTTATGTAGACCACAAGGAAGTGTTTTACATTTAGAAAAAAAACAAACCAATATGACTCCTTTAATGCGCTTTATATATGAAAAAAGCTATATAAATAAATAGACCATTCATCGGCAGTGCCCCTTACAATCCGGTGCGCCTTATGGTCCGGAAAATACGGTATTCCTTTTTTTAATCCGAATAATCACTCTTTTGAATTGTGATTAATCACAATTAATCAGAGTAAATGAATTGCTTGCATAATTGAAATTAACTTTTTTTTTTAAATACCTTAATATTTTCACACAAATGCAATTTCATTGTCAGAATGTCATACAGGGACATTTAAAGGTCTACTGAAATGATTTTTTAAAATTTAAACGGGGATAGCAGATCCATTCTATGTGTCATACTTGATCATTTCGCGATATTGCCATATTTTTGCTGAAAGGACTTAGTATAGAACAACGACGATAAAGTTCGCAACTTTTGGTCTCTGATAAAAAAAAGCCTTGCCCCTACCGGAAGTAGCGTGACAACACCGGAGGAAGGACTGCTCACATTTTCATATTTTTTACACCAGCAGCGAGAGAGATTCGGACCGAGAAAGCGACGATTACCCCACTAATTTGAGCGGGGATGAAAGATTTGTGGATGAGGAACGTGAAAGTGAAGGACTAGCGTGCAGTGCAGAACGTATCTTTTTTCGCTCTGACCGTAACTTAGGTACAAGGGCTCTCTCCTTTTTCTTTTGTGGATCACGGATTTGTATTTTAAACCACCTCAGATACTATATCCTCTTGAAAATGAGAGTCGAGAACGCGAAATGGACATTCACAGTGACTTTTATCTCCACGACAATACATCGGTGGAACTCTTTAGCTACGGAGCTAACGTGATAGTATCGGGCTTAACTGCATATAGAAACAAAACAAATAAGTCCCTGACTGGAAGGATAGACAGAAGATCAACAATATTACCAAACTCTGGACATGTGAATACACGATTAATGCTTTCCAGCTTAGCGAAGCTTAGCAATGCTGTTGCTAACGACGCCATTGAAGCTAACTTAGCAACGGAACCTCGACAGAGCTATGCTAAAAACATTAGCTCTGCACCTACGCCAGCTCTCATCTGCTCATCACGACCCGTGCTCACCTAGGTTCCAGCGATCGACGGTACGACGAAGGACTTCACCCGATCACTGATGCGGTTGGCGGCCCGGAGACGGAGGAAGTCAAGGTGAGGTCGTTCGGCTAGCGCGTCTGCTATCCTCAAAGTCCTCCTGGTTGTGTTGCTGTTGTCCGCCGCTAATACACCGATCCCACTTACAGCTTTCTTCTTTGCAGTCTCCATTGTTCATTAAACAAATTGCAAAAGATTCACCCACACAGATGTCCAGAATACTGTGGAATTTTGGGATGAAAACAGAGCTTTTTTGTTTTGGATTCAATGGGTCCGAATACTTCTGTATCAACCGTTGACGTCACGCGCATACATAGACAATTTCAACCGGAAGTGTGACGGGAAATTTAAAATTGGACTTTATAAGTTAACCTGGCCGTATTGGCATGTGTTGCAATGTTAAGATTTCATCATTGATATATAAACTATCAGACTGCGTGGTCGGTAGTAGTGGCTTTCAGTAGGCCTTTAAAAACAGGTTGTGCGTCATTTATTTGTTCAAAACTTGGTAATGGAGTCAATTAATTGACTCATATCATGTTCAACATACGGTGAATGTTTACATCTAACTCGGAGAAAAAAACGAACCACCAGGTTTAAGTAAATAATGGTTGAGAAAGAGCCTTAGTTGGACATTTGCATGTGGACTGGAATTAGCTCTCTCACGAGAAGAAGCAATAAAACCTGGCTTGGGAATGCAAAAGTGATAGCCCTATCCTGGCTCTATCTCAGACGGCAAGAGAACTTTCGAATGTCCAGGTCAGCTGTGATTCTACTTACCGAAAGACTTCGTCCATTTGTCGAAGGGGAGTCAACGAGAATGCGTGCTCCTGTGGATGTGATAAAAAAAAGGTAGCGCGTGCTTTGTATTACCTGGCTGACGAGGTAAGACTACGGAAAAAGGCGAATGCATTTGGACTGGCAAAGCAGACTGTATCAGTTATTGTCCGCTATGTATGTCGCAGACTCAACGTCTAGGTCCAGAGTATATAAAGTCACCAAACACGAATGGACAATGGAGGTGAAGGCAAAAGAGTGAGGAGTGTCCTGACCAGATATCTACATCCCGAGATTGATTGTTGTAAAATGTTCTTTGTCACATTGTGTACTTTAGTGTCTAATAAAGATTTGATACATTTATGATGGCTCAGGTGTGATTCACTACAACATGGCCCCACACCACACTGGATTCCAGTTAATTGAAATACCAAAACACTGGATATTGTTCAGATAAGTTAAAATTAAAATTAAAATTAAGAACTTGCACACAAAGCAACACTGGAGGTGACTATGACGTGCGCATTTTCCCCGCATGTGTACTACACTGCAAAAAGCCAGTGTTCAAAAACAAGAAAAAATCATACAAAAATGAAGGGTATTTTACTTGAACTAAGCAAAATTATCTGCCGGTAGAACAAGAAAATTTGGCTTTTCAAGACTCTCCAAAACAAGTAATATTAGCTAACCCCAAAATACCTTAAAATAAGTATATTCTCACTAATAACAAGTGCACTTTTCTTGGTAGAAAAAAAAAGAGACCTTTTTGCTCAATATGTTGAAAAATATTCTTAAACTAAGTAAATGCTAGTGCCATTATCTTGACATGAGCTAAGATAAGGGCTCGGCATTGTATTTCTTGAAACCAGCAAACATACACTAAAAACTAATTTATTGTTCTTAATGGAAAGGCAACAAGGCAACCGCTTGTTACTCTCGGGGTCTCCTAACCGCTCAGGCAAATCATATTGTCTAAAAATGCATTTTTCCATGGATAACATGACATCATTGCGCCAAGTACGTGCTCTTTCAGTCAATTAGTGCGCATATATACAGCCCGGCCCCCGGCCCAAATTTTTTTAATTGTAATTTTGAGGAATTTATCTGAATGTGCATGAACTATTTCTGTTCAAAGTAGTTAGAAATGTCAAATGTTTAAATATTAACTGTCAGTTTACTGTACTGTGCCAACTGTACTACTATATGAGTACCTATTTTCTATTGTTTCATTGAAAATAAAACAGCAAAGTCCATTTGGCTGTCATCTGTTTTAATTATGAGACACAATTGTGTCAAAATCATGTTGTTTTTTTTTTCATGCTTGAAATAAGAAATTGTTACTTTAAAAAAGTAGTTTTATACTTGTGAGTGTTGATGACACAGCTTTGCAACAGTTGATATTCTAGTTTCAAGCATGTTTTACTCCATATACACTACCGTTCAAAAGTTTGGGGTCACATTGAAATGTCCTTATTTTTGAAGGAAAAGCACTGTACTTTTCAATGAAGATAACTTTAAACTAGTCTTAACTTTAAAGAAATACACTCTATACATTGCTAATGTGGTAAATGACTATTCTAGCTGCAAATGTCTGGTTTTTGGTGCAATATCTACATAGGTGTATAGAGGCCCATTTCCAGCAACTATCACTCCAGTGTTCTAATGGCACAATGTGTTTGCTCATTGGCTCAGAAGGCTAATTGATGATTAGAAAACCCTTGTGCAATCATGTTCACACATCTGAAAACAGTTTAGCTCGTTACAGAAGCTACAAAACTGACCTTCCTTTGAGCAGGTTGAGTTTCTGGAGCATCACATTTGTGGGGTCAATTAAACGCTCAAAATGGCCAGAAAAAGAGAACTTTCATCTGAAACTCGACAGTCTATTCTTGTTCTTAGAAATGAAGGCTATTCCACAAAATTGTTTGGGTAGTGTACATGGCGGACAATAACTGAAAAAGTCTGTTCCTCTGTGTCCCCTGTGGCCCTCCGCCAGGAAAATGTGCGTGTCAACCCACCACCACCACCACCACACAAACCCACCAAGCATGCAGAAGCACACATTACTAAAAAAAAAACAACTGTATTTAACAAACTCCCAAGAGCACAAACCTTCTAACTGTGAAACAATGAATGAAGGGAAGGTTGCTGCAAGGCGCATCCTTTCCAAAACAAAGGATTATGAGGAAATAAGCTGCTTGCATGACAGCATAAATCAGTGGGAGGGAGATTTTCTTCCCCTCTAATTGAAAGCTGCGACCTAGAAGTGAGTACCTTATCAATCATAGAGCCACAGCTGCCACCGTATTGACAAACACACCAAACTAACGATATCCAGGATGACGAAGCGCTACTCCCAGGAGAGGAATGTGTGCACATCCTTCCGGAGTAAAAACATCCCTGGGGAGAAAAAAGAAGGTATTGGAAATTGTCTGTGAGTGCGGTGCACTTCAATCAGGGGTGTCCAAAGTGCGGCCCGGGGGCCATTTGCGGCCCCTCAGCTAATTGTTTCCCGCCACACATTCTGCAGGAATTGCAAAATTGTTAATATTGCAAACATAAAAAAAAAACATTTAAAAAAAGTGGAATGAGGTGAAATCTAACAAGAAAAAGTTGCAATGTTGACACAAAGCTGCCATGCAGGCGGGTTTTTTCTTTGTTTCTTTTTCTTGTTTTTTTTTGCCATTGCTAAAAAAAAAAAAAAAAGACTAAAAATCTATGTTATAATTAGAGATACGTTAAAATGTAATATCGGAAATGATCGGTATCGTTTTTTTTATTATTAGTATCGTTTTTTTTTTTATTGTTATTTTTTTTTATTAAATCCACAATAAAAAACACAAGATACACTTACAATTAGTGCACCAACCCAAAAAACCTCCCTCCCCCATTTACACTCATTCACACAAAAGGGTTGTTTCTTTCTGTTATTAATATTCTGGTTCCTACATTATATATCAATATATATCAATACAGTCTGCAAGGGATACAGTCCGTAAGCACACATGATTGTGCGTGCTGCTGGTCCACTAATAGTACTAACCTTTAACAGTTATTTTAAAAATTTTCATTAATTACTAGTTTCTATGTAACTGTTTTTATATTGTTTTACTTTCTTTTTTATTCAAGAAAATGTTTTTAATTTATTTATCTTATTTTATTTGATTCATTTTTAAAAAAAGGACCTTATCTTCACCATACCTGGTTGTCCAAATTAGGCATAATAATGTGTTAATTCCACGACTGTATATATCGGTTGATATCGGTATCGGTTGATATCGGTATCTGTAATTAAAGAGTTGGACAATATCGGCATATCGGATATATGCAAAAAGCCATTATCGGACATCTCTAGTTATAATGAATTATTACTTAAAGAATATCACTTTAAAATGTTTTATGTGGAAAAAATATTGCTTATATTGTGTGGTTGCCATAAAAAAACATCACATTTTTATTTGACAAAAGAGCATAAAACAAACAAAATAATAGTTCAAACGTAAAATCGACAGATATATCTGAAGTTGATCTCGTAATTTAAGTGTTAAAAGTAAAAAAAAAACGAATAAAAATGTATCACTTTATGAGTGGGAGACTTTTTGGATCCCAAATATATTTAGTAGGATTTTATTTAGGCTATCAAAAGACAAGAGATCAACAAGGCCTCAACATGGCAGTAGTGCAACAATTGTCAAATAGAATACCAATACTAAAAATAAATACACTTTTTAAATAAAGCAGCCTACTGGGAAAAATAAAATTATGGTACCAAGTCCTCAAGTATAAAACCCACCATCAAAACAGAACAATAATACTGTCACTTAAATAAAATAAAGGCTACAGTACTCCAAATTTTAAATAGAGCAGCATACAGGAAAAATAAAATTATGGTACCAAGTACTCTATAAAACCATCAAAACAATAACACTGCAGCAAACGCAACCCCAGTAGCATTTTAATCTAAATTATGCAAATTACAGCCCATGGGCGGCTATTTGGACATAGGCGGTTATTAGGAAGAGGCGGTTAATTCACAAAATGGGGTCAGACCCCGGGCGGCTATTAGGACATGGCCGGTTATTTGCCCAAGGGCGTTTATTTGGTAATATACGGTAAATAAACATTGATTGATTGATTGACACTTACTTACGCTTACATAACATGAGCACATCGATCTTCTCATCATATTTCTGCACGATAACTATCATGTAGATATGATGCTATATCATTTGTAAATGGTTAGTTTTAAAGGAACACACATACAGGGTAACACAATAGAGCCCTGGCACGAGGGTGTGAGGTTTTTGCTATGGGCAATGTGGGCGACGACCCAGGTGCAATCTATGTGAGGGTGCATGCAGGCCTGGCCTTAACCAATCTGGCGCCCTAGGCAAGATTTTAGGTGGCACCCCCCCCCACATCAGCAGTGATGTGTATATACTCACAAGAAACTGAATAGCTTTGTCTTTGACCTTTTTTTTTTACTTAAAGAAAGCAAATTAACATATTATATGAGAATGTTATATTATGATTATCTTTAACCGAATCACAGCAGTGCTCAAATTAAAAAACAGCATTCCCTCTCATGTGATATTGCTTAATTAACATTAATGATGTGCACTTTAACAACTAGGTTTACAACTATACCTAATATATAAAGGGGTGGAAAAGTGACTATTACCTGCAGGGCAAACATTAGCTAACCAGAAGGCAATAACAATGTCAACAAAAAACACCTGCTTAAAAGATCTAATACAAATGTCCCTGAGGAATGTAAGGTGGGAGTACTGTAATTACCTAATGTTACATTATTATTTTCCATAACAATTTAGCCCCCTCCACAATATTAACCCGACGTTAAAACAGAACTAGCTATTTATTGATTAGCAATTGCCGAATCATGAAACATTAGCTTAATGCTAAAAGCCAGGTTACTATCACATTCTGTAACAGACAAATAATTTCATGTAAGCTAACGTTACCTATCTGCTACCTCTGTCTTTTTCTCGTTTCTCCTCCTCTTCTTTTCTATTTTTTCTTCCCTGGGCACCTGACAGTTTTGGCCGTTTTGACATCTTGTGTTGACTTTTTATGTGGTGACGTCCAAAAAGAGTCATGATACGGGAAGGGAGGGGGCGCACCGTGCCAAATAATATTAGGCTTTACTTTGCATTTTAATTAGCGTGGGATTATTTTTTAAATTTAGAAATAATAGTACCAACTTTTTCTTTTTCTTTTTTTTTTTTCTCCAACATTTGTGGCACTGGCGTGGCGCCCCCTGATGGACGGCGCCCTTAGCATTTGCCTATACGGCCTATGCCACGGGCCGGCCCTGGGTGCATGCATAAAAAAAAATTAAAAAAATAAACTGAAAAAAATATTAAAGCAAACTCACCAGTTTTCTAGACTACTACCACTCATTTCCATTAGTGACCCTTTTTATACAGAGAAGGTGGCATATTTGATCCGAGGTAAAGGTGGCAATTTGCCGGCCTGTCTTTCTAAAACGGAGGCGTAATATGCCTCCTTTTCCAAAACCGCTTCTGGTGCAGGTCATTAGCACAAACGCCAATCTCACCCACAGACCCCCAATTTGCCACCCTCTGTATAAAAACCATGACCACAGGCAAGTGAGGCCACACAACACAAACTGCTTCCAAATAAATTCCTTAAAATTAAAATAGACCCATATACCTACCTACATGTGACTCCGGTTGATTGACGGGCAAATGGACGGTGTTGGCAAAAGCTAATGAAAAAGTTAATAAAGTCTTCATCTTCATCCTGAAAGAGGAAGACGGGCACACGATAAAAGGTATGCAGATTTCTATGAGTGACGTGAGTGACAGTAGGCTGTAGGCTATTAATTAGCCTCTCGCTAATATGTTGCTATTAGCCACAGAAGATAACTGTATTTGGTTTTTAGTTTTGCTGAACTCGCAACAGGGGTGTCCAAAGTGTGGCCCGGGGGCCATTTGCGGCCCGCAGCTCATGTTTTACCGGCCCGCGCCACATCATTCTAAAAATACTAAAACTTTTTTTTTTTTAAACATTAAAACGTGAAATTAAAAGAGCAAATAGGTGAAATGCAACGAGAAAAAAAGTTACATTGTTGACGCTACTAACACGATTTTTTAAATCATTTTTCAAAAAATAATAATGAGTCAAAATCAATGTTGCTATGAATTTTAGACTGATTTAAGGACAAAAAGGACACAAATACAACAAACAAAAAAAACCACGAAAAATGTGAAAATGATTTTTTAAAAATACATACAAATTAAATACTAATACTAATCATACTAATTATTATATTGACTGTTATTATAAATATACTAAAATAATTACACTATATATTATCTGAAGCTGATAAAGAGATTTAAGTGTTGAATGTAAAAAAAAAAAAAAAAAATTTGTGGAATTAAAAAACACCTGCCTTTGCTAAAAATAATAATAATAATAATAATAATAAATTAAAATCAATTTTGCTATGAATTATTGACCTATTTAGGGATCAAATTACTTTACATCAAATATTCCACTTTGAAAATCTTTTTGGGAAAAATATTGCATATTTTGTATTTTTGCCCCCAAAAATTGGGTGACTTATTTTTAACCTTTTATAAGACTGAAACCCTTCTGGGTCCCTAGGACCTAACTTGAGCGAGCCCCAAAGGTTAAAAAAAAAAAAGTGTATATTGTATTGGTTTTGGAAATGAAGAAAATAACAAGATGGCCCCCGCATGCTTTGATTTCTCAGTGTGTGGCCCTCAGTGGAAAAAGTTTGGACACCCTTGGTGAAAAAAGAAGAAGCCATTAAAGGAGTAGATTATAAGAATATTGGAAACTTTCTCAACACAATTTCCCAAGGTCATTTTGTTTTAAAACTGAGGACAAAGAAGATAAAATGAAGTAGCATTATTTTCCCAAAAACATAAGGTACAATGATCCACTTTTTTTGTGTACTAATATGGTCTCTTTGAACGTCCTTGTTTCGCTGCAGTCAGAATTAGCCCTAAAAGAGGCGCTAATGTAAATCTTTAAAGTGGGATTATTATTTAAATGTCTTTAGAGGTTAGAAACCCCTGTAAAGGTTTAAAGGGATTTTCGAGAACATCTCTGTTCTCATTCTGGGATCTGCCCTGCTCTAGTTAAGAGTCGGCACGCCTCGGAGCACAACATCCCATTGTGCTGTCAGGGAGCAATATCTACCTATCTGATCTATGGATGATGATATTCACGAGTTATGTGCCCCTCATTAGATTGCAGCTGCACTGGCTGTCTGTAAATTGTAAATAAAAAGAGAATACAAAGATATGCAAATCTTTTTCAACCTATATTCAATTGAATAAACTGCAAAGACAAAACATTTAACATTAAAGATTTTTGCAAATATTAGCTCATTTGGAATTTGATGCCTGCAACATGTTTCAAAAAAAGCTGGCACAAGTGGCAAAAAAGACTGAGATAGTTGAGGAATGCTCATCAAACACTTATTTGGAACATCCCCAAAGGGGAACAGGCTAATTGGGAACAGGTGGGTGCCATGATTGGGTATAAAAGCAGCTTCCATCAAATGCTCAGTCAGTCACAAACAAGGACGGGGCGAGGGTTCACCACTTTGTGAACAAATGCGTGAGCAAATTGTCCAACAGTTTTAGAACAACAATTTCTCAACCAGCTATTGCAAGGAATTTAGGGATTTCACCATCTACGGTCCGTAATATCATCAAAAGGTTCAGAGAATCTGGAGAAATCACTGCACGTAGCATTGAATGCCCGTGACTTTGGATCCCTCAGGCGGTACTGCATCAAAAACCGGCATCAGTGTGTAAAGGATATCACCACATAGGCTCAGGAATTAACTGTATTCTGTTTTTAATTACGAATTACACAACGTGCCAACTTCACAGGTTTTGGGTTTTGTATCATTTATAGCTGCTAGAGCAGTGGTCCCCAACCTTTTTGTAGCTGGGGACCGGTCAACGCTTGAACATTTGTCCCACGGACCGGGGGGGGGGGATTTTTTTTTTCTTTTTTTTTTTTTCTTCATAAAGAAATACAATCATGTGTGCTTACGGACTGTATCCCTGCAGACTGTATTGATCTATATTGATATATAATGTATATATTGTGTTTTTTATGTTAATTTAATTAAAAAAATAAAATAAAAATAAATAAAAATAAATAAAATTTTAATGAAATTTCTTGCGCGGCCCGGTACCAATCGGTCCGCGGACCGGTGGTTTGGGACCACTGTGCTAGAGGACTTACAGGGCTGATTAAAACAAATTCAATCGATGCTTTTTGGTGTCCTTTAATACTTTTTTTTAAATGACATTCGTTTTTTTCACCTATCATTTTATATTATTAAAATATTTTTTGTATGCAAAAAAACTTTTTTTTACATCTTGAAAGGAATAATTGCAGCCACTATCCAAGGAGCGCACCAAAAAGTGGTGTCAATGTAGATGCACTGCAGGACTGCTTCTAAAATGCCCATAAAAAGTGGCGCATGTCTCCTGCATGTTTGAAAATACAGCAAACCGCCAGATGTAGGAGGAGCCTAATGTGGATGTGCAGTAAATGAGAGTGTCTTTATGCATAGTACTCACAAAAACCTCATTTTAAAAAGGCAATTTGCACCTCTTTACATACTAACAGCCTTCCCGGTAAGGTCTATTCAGGTGTGCTGGAGAGGAGGCTACGCCGGATAGTCGAACCTCGGATTCAGGAGGAACAGTGTGGTTTTCGTCCTGGTCGTGGAACTGTGGACCAGCTCTATACTCTCGGCAGGGTCCTTGAGGGTGCATGGGAGTTTGCCCAACCAGTCTACATGTGTTTTGTGGACTTGGAGAAGGCATTCGACCGTGTCCCTCGGTGAAGTCCTGTGGGGAGTGCTCAGAGAGTATGGGGTACCGGACTGTCTGATTGTGGCGGTCCGCTCCCTGTATGATCAGTGCCAGAGCTTGGTCCGCATTGCCGGCAGTAAGTCGGACACGTTTCCAGTGAGGGTTGGACTCCGCCAAGGCTGCCCTTTGTCACCGATTCTGTTCATAACTTTTATGGACATCATTTCTAGGCGCAGTCAAGGCGTTGAGGGGATCCGGTTTGGTGGCTGCAGGATTAGATCTCTGCTTTTTGCAGATGATGTGGTCCTGATGGCTTCATCTGGCCAGGATCTTCAGCTCTCACTGGATCGGTTCGCAGCTGAGTGTGAAGCGACTGGGATGAGAATCGGCACCTCCAAGTCCGAGTCCATGGTTCTCGCCCTGAAAAGGGTGGAGTGCCATCTCCGGGTTGGGGAGGAGATCTTGCCCCAAGTGGAGGAGTTTAAGTACCTCGGAGTCTTGTTCACGAGTGAGGGAAGAGTGGATCGTGAGATCAACAGGCGGATCGGTGCGGCGTCTTCAGTAATGCGGACGCTGTATCGATCCGTTGTGGTGAAGAAGGAGCTGAGCCGTAAGGCAAAGCTCTCAATTTACCGGTCGATCTACGTTCCCATCCTCACCTATGGTCATGAGTTTTGGGTTATGACCGAAAGGACAAGATCACGGGTACAAGCGGCCGAAATGAGTTTCCTCCGTCATCCGGGGGGAACTCAAAGTAAAGCCCCTGCTCCTCCACATCGAGAGGAGCCAGATGAGATGGTTCGGGCATCTGGTCAGGATGCCACCCGAACGCCTCCCTAGGGAGGTGTTTAGGGCACGTCCGACCGGTAGGAGGCCACGGGGAAGACCCAGGACACGTTGGGAAGACTATGTCTCCCGGCTGGCCTGGGAACGCCTCGGGATCCCCCGGGAAGAGCTGGACCAAGTGGCTGGGGAGAGGGAAGTCTGGGCTTCCCTGCTTAGGCTGATGCCCCCGCGACCCGACCTCGGATAAGCGGAAGAAGATGGATGGATGGATACATACTAACATGGTGTTAGTAGATCACATGCAACACGCTGTTTTACACATTGCACACGCTGTTTACCACAAGGTATTCAGATCTCAGTAAATCATGACCTTAGTGTCCCATCAGTGTGTAAGAGCTTTAGGTATCATTCTAGAGATAGTAAAGTGCTATATAAATACAGACCATTTGCCATTTACCATGGATTATTTTCCATCTTTTTTGAGTCGTTATGATTATTTGTCAAAAGGCTGTCGCTGTCATTCCTTTCTGTGAAAGACATATCTTTATATTTACTGTAGTCGTGGGTGTGAGTGTGCTGTGAGTTTGACTTGTGAATCATCTTTGCATGTTTTTTCGATTGTGAATGGTGTTGGTTGTCATCAAGAAACAGCATTACAGTCCGCAATGTTGCGTGCATTCATGTGCGTGCACGTGGCATTGTGCCAACCCCTGGACCACACAAGTGTGTCACACCTCGACATAATTCAGTGCGTACACACCAAATGTTTCCTCTAACTTGCACTTGCATATACTTCCACTGACCTTTCCAACGCTGCCCACCACTAAACGCCCATATATGGACTCCTCTCTGGGAGTCTCATCCACTTATGGAGGGCACACATAACGTCCCCAAAGATCCGAGCATGTTGACCTTTCCAAACCGTGCACATTAACAACTGGTGATGAGCATTTATGTAGATCCGCGGTCAGTCGGATGGCTCCATTTTTGTCACTTGTGTGACCTCTCTGTTATTACCTTATTGACAGAAGTAGAGATGTCCGATAATATGTAATATCGGAAATTATCGGTATCGTTTTTTTTTGTTATCGGTATCGGTTTTTTTTTATTTTTATTTTTTTTATTTTATTAAATCAACATAAAAAACACAAGATACACTTACAATTAGTGCACCAACCCAAAAAAACTCCCTCCCCCATTTACACTCATTCACACAAAAGGGTTGTTTCTTTCTGTTATTAATATTCTGGTTCCTACATTATATATCAATATATATCAATACAGTCTGCAAGGGATACAGTCCGTAAGCACACATGATTGTGCGTGCTGCTAGTCCACTAATAGTACTAACCTTTAACAGTTAATTTTACTCATTTTCATTAATTACTAGTTTCTATGTAACTGTTTTTATATTGTTTTATTTTCTTTTTTATTCAAGAAAATGTTTTTAATTTATTTCTCTTATTTTATTTTATTTTATTTTTTTAAAAAGGACCTTATCTTCACCATACCTGGTTGTCCAAATTAGGCATAATAATGTGTTAATTCCACGAATGTTTATATCGGTATCGGTAATTAAGAGTTGGACAATATCGGAATATCAGATATCGGCAAAAAAGCCATTATCGGACATCCCTAGACAGAAGTATAAGGTGCATGAAGAAAAAAGGTCATCCCATATTTGGGTCAGAGCTTTTCTTCTTGTCACTCACACCAGACATCTGGATGGATGCACCCGCAACACACAAACATAGATGTAGTTTTGCGGTCAATTTTAAAGGAACCGTATGTAATAATGTGGCCATAAATGGTACTGCAATCACAGTCAAAGTTCTGTAGTCCATTCCCACTCTCCATCACTGAGGTTGCCAGATACGCAGCCGAATCCGAATCTTACTCCAAGGAACTCCAAATGGCAATTGACGAGTACTACACTGTAGGTTTATCTTGTTTACGCTTCTTGCAAGATGGTTTACTAAGTAATTATGCAAAATTACTGATGTTGATTAGCCAAATGTATTTGTAAAGTTACGCAGCAATATTTACGTCGGGAGTCGGGACAGATTGTTGGCTTTACCAGGCCTGGCCCTAACCAATCTGGCGCCCTAGGCAAGATTTTAGGTGGCGCCCCCCCACATAGGCAGCGAAGTGTATATACTCACAAGAAACCAAATAGCTTTGTCTTTGACCTTTTTTTTTTACTTAAAGAAAGCAAATTAACATATTATATAAGAATGTTATGTTATGATTATCTTTAACCGAATCACAGCGGTGCTCAAATTAAAAAAACAGCATTCCCTCTCATGTGATATTGCTTAATTAACATTAATGATGTGCACTTTAACAAAAAGGCGTACAACTATACCTAATATATAAAGGGGTGGAAAAGTGACTATTACCTGCAGGGCAAACATTAGCTAACCAGAAGGCAATAACAATGTAAACAAAAAACACCTGCTTAAAAGATCTAATACAAATGTCCCTGAGGAATGTAAGGTGGGAGTACTGTAATTACCTAATGTTACATTATTATTTTCCATAACAATTTAGCCCCCTCTACAATATTAACCCGACGTTAAAACAGAACTAGCTATTTAATGATTAGCAATTGCCGAATCATGTAACATTAGCTTAATGCTAAAAAGCCAGGTTACTATCACATTCTGTAACAGACAAATAATTTCATGTAGGCTAACGTTACCTACCTGCTACCTCTGTCTTTTTCTCGTTTCTCCTCTTATTTTCTCTTTTTTCTTCCCTGGGCACCTGACAGTTTTGGCCGTTTTGACATCTTGTGTTGATTTTTTGATGTGATGACGTCCAAAAAGAGTCATGATACGGGAAGGGAGGGGGCGCACCGTGCGGGGGACGGGGGGCGTAATGTTGTAACAAATAATATATTCTATTAAATAGGCTTTACTTTGCATTTTAATTAACGTGGGATTATTTTTTGTATTTAGAAATAACAGTACCAACTTTTTTTTTTCTTTCTCCAACATTTGTGGCACTGGCGTGGCGCCCCCTAATGGACGGCGCCCTTAGCATTTGCCTATACGGCCTATGCCACGGGCCGGCCCTGGGCTTTACCCTGCTAAAATGTCTAGTTTGACCGCACGGACCACCATCGAAATAATTATATATAATACTGTATATATCGCATAGATCTACTTTGATGGCAAGCCAAGGCCAACAGTAAAATGATGGGTTCTCACTTCTCTGTGAGCGCTTTGAGTATCTAATGATAGAAAAGCGCAATATAAAATCGAATCCATTATTATCATTATTATTATTATAAAATTACCGCAACATTTCGTTCAGCATAACCCCATGTTGCATCCAACATGACGCATTGCATTCTCTTCCATGTACGCACACCACCATCTTTCAGTGCAGAGTGCAATTCTATGAGCCAACCCACGTTACGTAAAAACCACGTTACGCATAAATCATACAGCCTACTACCATGTCAATACACAAAGTAGAACAGTATTACATGTAATGCATTATACAGTGCTAAGCAAAAACCACCCCATACGTGCCTGATGCACATACAGTACCAGAAACCGCAGTTAGCCGTGCTAATGTTGGAACCCATTTCCTCAGCGTATCAGCATATTGAGAACAAAATAGGCACCGACACTACCAAATATACTTTTCCCTGTCAGTTGGATGACACATCGACATACAGGTTTACGGGCATATATTTCCCCTGTTAGCCTATATGTCGATGTGTCATTGACCGGGCTAGCATGCTAACTAAGTATTAAACTAGGAGCTGAGCGTCACAATATAAGCATTCGTTGCACGAACATAATAACTTTGTTGGACAAGATCATAGACTGTATTGGACAATATGGTTTACAGTGCGGGGGCGTGGTTGGGGCGTGGCTAAGGGCGTGGTTAAGAAGAGAGTATATTTACAGCTAGAATTCACCAAATCAAGTATTTCATATATATAAATAATATATATATATATATATATATATATATATATATATATATATATATATATATATATATATATATATATATATATATATATATATATATATGTATGAAATACTTGACTTTCAGTGAATTCTAGCTATATATATATATATATATATATATATATATATATATATATATATATATATATATATATATATATATATATATATATATATATATATATACATATATATTTTTTTAAATTTTTTTTTATTATACATATAAATAAAATACTTGAATTTCAGTGTTCTGCAGGCTATCCAGTAGATGGCAGTATTGTCCTGTTTAAGAGTGTCACAACATTGCTGTTTACTGCAGACAAACTGCTTTACGGTAGACTAAACGTGACTGCTGTGTGTTGGTACTGCGCTGGGAGGACGTTAATGAAACTGCCTAACAATAAACCCACATAAGAAACCAAGAACTCTCTCTCCTTGTTGTGCACTCTACTCTCTAAAAGCCGTAGATGTTATGACGTCATTGGGCAGGCAAGCTGTTTATATTGTGGGAAAGCGGACGTAAGAACAGGCTGTCCCCACTCAGGTCCGCATTGAGCTGGAGGGGGCGTGGCCTCCAGCTCCAGCTGAATACCGGGAGTTTGTCGGGAGAAAATCTCTGCCGGGAGGTTGTCGGGAGAGGCGCTGAATACCGGGATTCTCCCGCTAAAAACGGGAGGGTTGGCAAGTATGGGGTAGACGCCCTATGCTCCCAAGGGGGCCAAGAGGATTAAAAAAAAAAAAAAAAGACATGTTTAGTAACTTTACCAGTGGCAGGATCTGGATGAAGATGGCGGTGCATAACTGGCAACCTGGATGTAACACAGACACAGACTTTCTAATTGGTCAAACGGTGGAAGGCGGGGCATCAAAATGAAAATATTTCAGGGATGTAAATCTAATTTTGAGATGAGCATAATCCGGCTGAACTACCATTATCAGTTATAAAAGTATTCGAAAAGACCATGATTTTTTTAATGCCTTTTGACATATCAGGGCCATTTAATGATGACTTGACATGACATTTCTACAAAGGGCACCTTTAAGAAAGGGGTGATCAATCAAGTTGCGTAATCAAACAAACTATGAACTATGATACCTTTTTTGTTCAATGTAGATTGGGTTCGTTTTGGTTTTTATTTTGAAAAAGAAGGGTCCTCCTATATTTAGGTCAGTTTGGTATCACCCATGGAGTTTAGAGGTTTGTCTCAGTCTATGTCTCATGGTCCTGTATTTTTGGACTCTTCAAAAGTAGAACAGTCTAAAAATGAAAAAGGGATGTGAGGATTTTTAGGCCAAGCCTTTGAGCACTTTTGATTCATCTAGGAAACACATCAAAGTTTATAAAAATAAATAAAGCTTCGGGACAGGAGAACCAAAGATGTGGAAAATGCTCCTGTCGATCAATGCCACATCATCTGCATATACTCCGCTTGGAGGCGCTGACCCGTAAACTAGCAATATAACACCTCTTCAACACTTCAAAGGAAGACATTTTTAAATGATCCGTCAGCAAATGGAGAGTGTTTCCAGACGGAGCCTTGAAGCCAGCTGAAACCCTCCCGCTCAGCTGATAACGTCACTAGGTCAGGAGGTTAATGATTTTATGTTACGTCAAACAGAATCATTATTTGAGCATGGATTAATTTCTGAGAATTGTGCAGTCCAGTTGGGCACTACCAAGAAAATCCCTAATTGGAAGCTGATAATTGCTGTGATTAGCAGCTTTCTCTTGGGGTGTTGTACGTTTGTAATTGGACGGATGAGCAGAGAGATCGCCACCAACTTAATATTTTATTAGGGATGGTTTTACAAAAAGTTGCATAATGGGATGCTCTTCATGTTTAACCCTATTATACATTTAAAGGCCTACTGAAAGCCACTACTACCGACCACGCAGTCTGATAGTTTATATATCAATGATGAAATCTTAACATTGCAACACATGCCAATACGGCCGGGTTAACTTATAAAGTGCAATTTTAAATTTCCCGGGAAATATCCGGCTGAAAACGTCTCGGTATGATGACGTTTGCGCGTGACGTCACGGGTTGACGCACACATTTTGGAATAGGACGGTGGCCAGCTTAAGTCGTCTGTCCCCCTGACGTAGCCAGGGGGACAGAGGTATGCCTTCCCCATTGAATACAATACAAAAAAGCTCTGTTTTTATTTCATAATTCCACAGTATTCTGGACATCTGTGTTGGTGAATCTTTTGCAATTTGTTTAATGAACAATGGAGACTGCAAAGAAGAAAGCTGTAGGTGGGATCGGTGTATTAGCGGCTGGCTGCAGCAACACAACCAGGAGGACTTTGAGTTGGATAGCAGTGTAACTGTGTTTTTTATTTTATTTTGCCTATCGTTAACAATCATTATGAAAGACATGACGACGGATGGATTTGTTTTTAATGCATTTTAAATATTAAATAAACATAAATAAAAGTCCGCCTACAGCTCCTCTATTTTGCCCATAAAATCCAATAAATAACCATTCAAAAAACCCCAACAATACTCCAGTTACATTTTGTGACTTAAATGATAACCAAGTATTAGTGATATTGTTATTGTAAATGTTGACACAGACAAACTATTTATTTATTTATTCATCCTCGCTTCCTTGGTCCCTGTAAGTTTATTCTATATCAGTGGTTCTTAACCTTGTTGGAGGTGCCGAACCCCACCAGTTTCATATGCGCATTCACCAAACCCTTCTTTAGTGAAAAATAATTTTTTTTTTTTTTTCAAATTCAAGAAAAAGTTATGTGTTTTTTTACTGGTGCACAAAATGAACCGTGCACAAACATCACCTTGTTCAAAGAACAAAACCAACACAGTGCATGAACTCACAACAAATTACACACCTTACACACATTACCATGAATTGATTAACGTGGACTCCGACTTAAACAAGTTGAAAAACTTATTCGGGTGTTACCATTTAGTGGTCAATTGTACGGAATATGTACTGTACTGTGTAAACTGTACTGTTTCATAAAATGTATTATCTTCCTTTGCAATCTGCTAGTAACATTTTCAATCGATCAATCAAACAACCTGTAAATCAGATGGAAAATTAGAGGGAACATTGTTTGGGGGTATCCATAATACGCCGATAGGTAAAAGTTTATATTTACACGATAAGTCGGATGTGTCTTTACCTCCGTGGGGGAGGCTCCGCCGAACCCCTGAGGTTGACTCACCGAACCCCTAGGGTTCGATCGAACCCAGGTTAAGAACCACTGTTCTAGATCATAAGTCAAGCACCTTACTTGGACAGAAGAAGTCTGAGGAGGTATTCCGACAAGTTGGTACACTTTGACAGCCATTTAGGACCTGAAAATGGCCAGAACGACACGAAAAAACGCGTGGTCCCCACCACCCCGTTAATTTTCTAGGGTTATAAGACATTTTTTACCTAAATGGGAATATATGAACATCCTTGCAGTCGGCATCCTAATGACAGCAGACATTGTACAGTAAGTGATGGTTTATTATGTTTGTTGGCTCTCATGAAATCTGCAATGAGCAGTAATCAGTAATGTAGAAAAAAAAAAGCAAGCGTAATACATTTTTGAAATTAATGCGCCATGTATGCTTAAAGGGATAACAATATGTATATATTAAATGTTATAATAAATGTACCCCTTACTACATTACATATATACTTGCATCATGTATATAAAACCTTAATGGAGGTGTTTGGATGTTTGTGCAGGTAACAAAATTGAGAAGACCAGAAGTGTGCTCGTGGACTAAGGGGCAGAATGGAGATAACACTGCCAGGAGTGTGTTACCTTATCTCAACCTCTGCTCAACCTTGCCGATCCCAGGGCTGAGCCCTGCACATGCTAATTCAGTTACACGCACAAGCTGTAGGGGTTTTGTCCTGCTGGAGAACTGGAAACAAAAACTAAATTTCTATCTTGTGAGCATGCGTGCACAATATTCAGTCTTGTATACAAATGCAAACAATAGTAATGAATACATTTGTATACCATACCGACTTTATTTATGAAGCCCTTTTAAATAAACAACCACAGTTTAAAAACAAAGGGGGATGGAACAAAATACAAAATTCATATCACAATTATTGTGACCAAATTTAACACGGTTGTCATTTCTATCGCAGCAGTGTTGAATGTGCTCAAAACGTACCTATAAACACACTGATGTATTCAAAACAAGTTTTATTACAAAAAAACTAACAAAAAAAAGACACACACTTTCTCGGCAGAAGAAACATTAAATATTGTTCTGGTTTCATAAAAAGAGCCATATTATATTCATTTAAAGGCCTACTGAAAGCCACTACCACCGACCACGCAGTCTGATAGTTTATACATCTATGATGAAATCCTAACATTACAACACATGTGTAATGTGTTGTAACCCGGCCAATGTAACCATTGGCCGGGTTAGCTTACTAAAGTGCAATTTTAAAATTCGAGCGAAATATCCTGCTGAAAACGTCTCGGTATGATGACGCCTGCGCGTGACATCACGTCACGGATTGTAGCGGACATTTTGGAACACCATTGTGGGCAGCTATTAAGTCGTCTGTTTTCATCGCAGAATTCCACAGTATTCTGGACATCTGTGTTGGTGAATCTTTTGCAATTTGTTTAATGAACAATGGAGATAGCAAAGAAGAAAGCTGTAGGTGGGAAGCGGTGTATTAGCGGACGGCTGCAGCAACACAAACACGTAGCGGCTACGTCGTAGCCGGTGTTTCATTGTTTACATTCCCGAACGATCACAGTCAAGCTTTACCATTGGCCTGTGGGGAACTGGGACAACAGAGACTCTTACCAGGAGGACTTTGAGTTGGATACGAGCTACCGTGAGTACGCAGCTGCGGCTTCCAAACATTTGATCGCTTGCCCGTACGTGCGTGCCGCCATGTGCATGTCACGTATGTAACTTTGGGGACTTTGGGCAAATATATGTGCTGTATGAACTTTGGGGAGATGAACGGTACTTTGGGCTGTGGGATTGAGTGTGTTGTGCGGGTGTTTGATTTGTATTGGCGGGTTATATGGACGGGAGGGGGGAGGTGTTTGTTATGCGGGATTAATTTGTGGCATATTAAATATAAGCCTGGTTGTGTTGTGGCTAATAGAGTATATATATGTCTTGTGTTTATTTACTGTTTTAGTCATTCCCGGCTGAATATCAGGTCCCACCCGCCTCTCACAGCATCTTCCCTATCTGAATCGCTTCCACTGCTCTCTAGTCTTTCACTCTCACTTTCCTCATCCACGAATCTTTCATCCTCGCTCAAATTAATGGGGAAATCGTCGCTTTCTCGGTCCGAATCGCCCTCGCTGCTGGTGGCCATGATTGTAAACAATGTGCAGATGTGAGGAGCTCCACCACCTGTGACGTCACGCTACTTCCGGTACAGGCAAGGCTTTTTTATCAGCGACCAAAAGTTGCGAACTTTATCGTCGATGTTCTCTACTAAATCCTTTCAGCAAAAATATGGCAATATTGCGAAATGATCAAGTATGACACATAGAATGGATCTGCTATCCCCGTTTAAATAAAAAAATCTCATTTCAGTAGGCCTTTAAGTGTCAACCATTTGTAAGTCCATGTATCAACCCAAAAGTTAAGAAGGTCGAAAAGATACTTAGTACTGCTTTAATTGCTAATACTTAAAACTCCCAACACATTAAAACATTGGTGTAATTTTAACATAAAACATAACTTTCCTTAACCTCTAAAGGCCTTAGTGGCCACATGCGTGGACAGCACCTTTTAGCTCTTATTTCCAAAATTGTGTACACTACTTAATTGGGGTCTTATGCCGACATATTGACACTTATACTGCTATCTGGTGGTGTCAGAAGAGTATAACATACAATGGAATTTGGAAAAAAAAGTGTAAAAATAAAAATTAGCGTGTTAACTACACATGAATTACACGTTTAGTACATCATATAAAAAGATGATTTTGTTTTTATTCTAATTAAAGTCCAATAAGCCCAAATAGCAAAGACACATAAAATAATCATGTAAACAAACAGCTTGGGCCTTAAAGGCATACTGAAAGCCACTACTCCCGACCACGCAGTCTGATAGTTTATATATCAATGATGAAATCTTAACATTGCAACACATGCCAATACGGCCGGGTTAACTTATAAAGGGCAATTTTAAATTTCCCGCTAAACTTCCGGTTGAAAAAGCCTTTGGAGGATGACGTGTGCGGGTGACGTAGCCAGGGGGACAGAGGTATGCCTTCCCCATTGAATACAATACAAAAAAGCTCTGTTTTCATTTCATAATTCCACAGTATTTTGGACATCTGTGTTGGTGAATCTTTTGCAATTTGTTCAATTAACAATGGAGGCTGCAAAGAAGAAAGTTGTAGGTGGGATCGGTGTATTAGCGGCTGGCTGTAGCAAAACAACAAGGACTACTTACTTGGATAGCCTGACGCCTAGCCGATGCTAGCCCCCCACCGCACGGATGATCGGGTGAAGTCCTTCGTCGCGCCGTCGATTGCTGGAACGCAGGTGAGCACGGGTGTTGATGAGCAGATGCGGGCTGGCTGGCGTAGGTGGAGCGCTAATGTTTTTATCATAGCTCTGTGAGGTCCGGTTGCTAAGTTGCTAAGTTAGCCTTAGCGTCGTTAGCAACAGCATTGTTAAGCTTTGCCAGGCTGAGAATTATTAACCGTGTAGTTACATGTACATGGTTTAATAGTATTGTTGATCTTCTGTCTATCCTTCCAGTCAGGGATTTATTTATTTTGTTTCTATCTGCATTTGAGACAGATGCTATCACGTTAGCTCATGCTAAAGAGATTCGTCGATGTATTGTCGTGGAGATAAAAGTCACTGTGAATGTCCATTTCGCGTTCTCGACTCTCATTTTCAAGAGGATATAGTATCCGAGGTGGTTTAAAATACAAATCCGTGATCCACAATAGAAAAAGGAGAGAGTGTGGAATCCAACGAGCCAGCTTGTACCTAAGTTACAGTCAGAGCGAAAAAAAAAAAAGGATTTCACTGCATTCCAGTCCGTCACTCTAACGTTCCTCATCCACGAATCTTTCATCCTCGCTCAAATTAATGGGGTAATCGTCGCTTTCTCTGTCTGAATAGCTCTAGCTGCGTTGAAAACAATAGGAAAATATGAGGGAGTGAACAACTGACAACGTCACGCTACTTCCGGTAGGGGCAAGGTTTTTTTTTTTATCAGAGACCAAAAGTTGCGAACTTTATCGACGTTGTTCTCTACTAAATCCTTTCAGCAAAAATATGGCAATATCGCAAAATGATCAAGTATGACACATAGAATGGATCTGCTATTCCCGTTTAAATAAAAAAAATGTCATTTCAGTAGGCCTTTAAGAGGCTAAGCAATCAGTGGTTTTGAAAAATAATTTGTTTTCAATATATGCTATGAATATACAGTTACTTGAATAACATCTTGTTCATGTAATACAACATAACCAGCGTTAGGGCATTTACTTTTAAAAACTCATTACTTAAAAAGTCATTGGATTATTAACATAATTTTTCCTTAAATGTAATTAATCACTACGGAGAGTAAATAATGCGTTACTTCAATAGGGGAAAAAAAACTTCAAACATCTTGTGCATGCAGTTGAGTGATGTTTCATGAGATCAGAGTGTGTGCCTTTAAAAGGCAGTGCCTGTTGTCAAGTGATATGTGACATCAGCGATAGCTCAGAGCAACATAAGCTCAGCCGTGTTTGTTAGCTCAGCATCATCAGTTTGCGGGGAGTGACGGCATCTCTGTTGAATGTGTTTACTAGATTGTGTTAGTCAATCAAACTTTATTGCACATTCCAACATCCAAGTAGACATACAATCACATGCAGTACATAAAACAAAGAATACAGTAGTATATACTGCCCGTTAATAAAGTGAATGAATGTTCTTTGGTGGCTTTGTCTCTCCTTGTCCACAGACAAGGTATTGTAGGACTACACGGTTATAACTGGTTAATGAATTGTTGTTCATTATTCCTCCATTGTAGTTGTGGGTGTGTGTTCTTATTTTTCATGTCAAGTTTGCTTTGTGATGTTGCCTCATTCTATTTTATATCAAGTTAATTTGGAGTGTGGTGGTGGCTGTTGCTTGCACTAATAAATATATCATTCCTCGCAGTGCTTCTGATGCTGTCTGGTTGACATAAAACCACATCAAAAGTAGCATGCAAGGTTACATCAAACGTATCAGTAACGTGCTTTTAATGTATGTAAAGGTGACTAATTAGATTACTCGTTACCAGTGTGAGAAAAAATACTTTAAAAAGTAACTAAAAACAGTGACTCATTACTTTTCCAAAAAATAATTGAATTAATAACGAAATTATTATTTATTAGATGTACCGTATTTTCCGGACCAAAGGGCGCACCGGATTATAAGGCGTAAATCAATAACTGAGCAGCATCTCCTCATCCGTGGCTCACTAGTGCAACATCAACGCCGGAAATGTGTCCCGTGAAAAACCGTCCGACCGGAAATATCTAAGAACTCAAGTTCCTTGGGTGAATAATGTAAACTCACTACACCGGTATGTTTTAGTGCTTTCATGGCGAGTTTACTGACAGATATAAGTAAGAACTTTACACTACTTTATATTAGAAATGGCAACAGCGCAGGATGAATGTCACACAACAAAAAGATAGAGGAAAAAGAAGAAGCTTGTCGACTGCGGAGTCACCACGGACTACAAAGGCGGATGTGCGCAAATTTTCAGGACTTATGCAGATCTCAAATACAAATCAGCAGGCACACACTCACGCACTTTTCACTCATGAAACATATTTTAACTGCATACACCAGATAAATGAAAGTTTAAAAAAAATTTACGTATTAAAAACTTTCCCAAGTAAATAATTACCGTATTTTATGGACTACAAGGCGCACTTAAAATCCTTTAATTTTCTCAAAACTCGACAGTGCGTACATCTGATGTACGGAATAATTTTCATAGTGCTTTTTGACCTAGGAGCTATTTTATTTGGTACATGGTGAAATGACAAGTGTAACCAGTAGATGGTAGTCACACATAAGAGTTACGTGGAAACTGCAATATGACTCAAGTAAACATCACCAACATTTTGTATGTTCCATTGAAAATTTAGAACATTACACACAGCGATCAAAAATCTATCAAAATGTTTCAGTACGACTTTGGTAAGCTATGAAGCTGCACCGCTTGATGGATTGTACTGCGCTTCAACATACGAGTATTATTATGGTGTGTGTATAAGGTAAGAAATATTATCTGGCGTTTAGTTTTGCAATATTATGCAAAAGCAACTTTTCTTACCTTCTGGTACCTGCTGATCTGTAATTGGGATCTGCATAAGTCCTGAAAATTCACGCGCATCCGCCTTTGTAGTCTGTGCCAACACCGTAGTCGATAAGCTTCTTCTTTTTCTCTATCTTCTTGTTATGGGACATTCATCCTCCGCTGTTGCCATTTCTAATACAAAGTAGTGTAAAGTTCTTACTTATATATGTCAGTAAACTCGCCATGAAAGCGCTAAAACGTACCGGTATAGTGAGTTTACATTATTCACCCAAGGAACTTGAGTTATTAGAGGGTTCCGGTCGGACGTTTTCTCACGGGACACATTTCCGGCGTTGTTGTTGCACTAGTGAGCCACGAATGAGGAGATGCTGCTTCGTTATTGATTGAAGCAAAGTCTGAATGTCATTAAAACAGTTAGCTCCATCTTTTGACACTTCTTCCACTCCCGTCCTTGTACGCTACACCGCTACAACAAAGATGACGGGGAGAAGACGCTGTCGAATGTGTGCCACGTAAATAAGACCGCCCACAAAACGGCGCATCCTGAAGCGACTGTCAGAAAGCGGCTTGAAGATGATCTGTAAAACATAATTTATGCAACATTTTGACCAAAGAACCACCATTACATGTTATGTAGACCACAAGGAAGTGTTTTACATTTAAACATTAAAAAAAATATATATATAAGACTTTTTTAATGCGCCCTATAATTCGGTGCGCCTTTTGTATAAAAATAGACCTGCTCATTGGCAGTGCGCCTTATAATCCGGTGTGCCCTATGGTCCGGAAAATATGGTATTCACCCCAAGAAAATTTAAATAAATACAACTGAACATTTTCTAAGAACAATATGTGTACAAGTTCAGAGAGCACACTAGATTTGTCCTGGCCTCTAAATATCACAGGTCAAAAATACTCCAAATGTCACTTTTTGCAAAATTTTTCATGAGTCAAGTATTACACTACTCTTCATTTCACACCTTGTTATGGAAGTTATTGTCCAAAATGTTTTTGTAACTGTTTAGAGAAGCACAACTCAAAAACTACAATAATAATAATAATAATATATTTTATTTGTATGAAGTACTTTATATTCAGTAAACAATCTCAAAGTGCTAAAGTGTATTAACAAAAAAATAAAATAAAATAAAAAAGATAATAAAGAAATAAATAAAAATAAAAACTAGAACAGCCAAATAGTTATAGCTATTATGCACATATCTAAAAAAAGGCTTTTGTAAAAAGAAGGGCTTTTAAAGGCCTACTGAAATTATTTTTTTTTATTTAAACGGGAATAGCAGATCCATTCTATGTGTCATACTTGATCATTTCGCGATATTTTTGCTGAAAGGATTTAGTAGAGAAAATTGACGATAAAGTTCGCAACTTTTGCTCGCTGATAAAAAAAAGCCTTGCCTGTACCGGAAGTAGCGTGACGTCACAGGAGCTAGTATTCCTCACAATTCCCCGTTGTTTACAATGGAGCGAGAGAGATTCGGAGCGACAAAGCGACGATTACCCCATTAATTTGAGCGAGGATGAAAGATTCGTAGATGAGGAACGTTACAGTGAAGGACTAGAGAGGCAGTGATGGACGTATCTTTTTTCGCTCTGACCGTAACTTAGGTACAAGCTGGCTCATTGGATTCCACACTCTCTCCTTTTTCTATTGTGGATCACGGATTTGTATTTTAAACCACCTCGGATACTATATCCTCTTGAAAATGAGAGTCGAGCAAGCGAAATGGACATTTAAAGTGACTTTTATCTCCACGACAATACATCGGTGACACACTTAGCTACTGAGCTAACGTGCTAGCATCGTTCTCAAATGAAGAGAGAAACAAAATAAATAAACCCCTGACTGGAAGGATAGACAGAAGATCAACAATACTATTAAACCATGTACATGTAACTACACGGTTAAAAATTCTCAGCCTGGTAAGGCTTAACAATGCTGTTGCTAACGACGCTAAGGCTAATTTAGCAACTTAGCAACCGGACCTCACAGAACTATGATAAAAACATTAGCGACGAAGGACTTCATCCGTGGGTTTGGCGGCAAGCATCGGCTAGGCGTCTGCTAAGTAAGTAGTCCTTGTTGTGTTGCTGTAAGTATTGTACTTAGCCGCTAATACACCGATCGATCCCACCTACAACGTTCTTCTTTGCAGCCTCCATTGTTCATTAAACAAATTGCAGAAGATTCACCAACACAGATGTCCAGAATACTGTGGAATTTTGTTGAAGAAACCAAGAGGTTTTTGTATCGGGTCCGATGGGGTCCAACCACTTCCGTGGATTTTGTGACGTCACGCGCATAAATCATATCCAAAGGAGTTTTTCAACCGGAAGTGTGGCGGGAATTTTAAAATTGCACTTTATAAGTTAACCCGGCCGTATTGGCATGTGTTTCAATGTTAATTTTTCATCATTGATATATAAACTATCAGACTGCGTGGTCGGTAGTAGTGGGTTTCAGTAGGCATTTAAGCCTTTTTTAAAAGCATCCACAGTCTGTGGTGCCCTCAGGTGGTCAGGGAGAGCGTTCCACAGCCTGGGAGCGGCGGAGCAGAAAGCCCGGTCCCCCATTGTTCGTAGCTTTGTCCTCGGAGGTTGGAGGAGGTTAGCCTGTCCGGAGCGGAGGTGTCGTGTGGAGGATTTGGGGGTGAGTAGTTCTTTGAGGTAGAGGGGGGGCATTACCATGGAGGCACTGGTGGGTTAGCAGGGAGACCTTGAATTCAATCCTGAGTGGAACAGGAAGCCAGTGAAGGGATTTGAGAATTGGGGTGATGTGGTCATATGTCCGCACTCTCATCAGGATCCTAGCAGCACTATTCTGTAAGTACTGCAGCTTCAGTTTAGCTGAATTCCCACCTTGTGTGCGAGGACCATATTGATCTTTGCTGTGTGGGGGCAATCTATCTTCCACTAAAGGACCTGGACACCCTGTAGTCGAGTGAAACGAGGCAGTTGATAGCTATCACATGACACGTAACAACGTACTGGCGGACAGTGGAACATAATTCATGAGTTTGAGTGCGGGCGATGGCTGGCTGTAATTAAGGTGGCTGATTCTGCCGTTGGAAGCTGGTGTGCTGGAGGTGTTGGAGATCCTCTAAGATTGAGTGGAGGTGGATGTGTGTGGGTAGTAGTGGAAAGGGGAGGCCTTGAGCACAGAGAGGTCAGGGTTTTTCCTCGCTGGAAAAAAATATCAACTTATATTTAGTCAGTGCAATTCCATTTTGGTCGTAGAATCAGTTGTTGCTTCTTCTCAAAATGTATTTTTTCTATGTGATTTAGTTGTCAGGTTCAAACACTGTTGACATCTATTAAATATTAAGATTAAAGATTAAAGATTAAAGTACCAATGATTGTATTTATTTGGGAGGTCCCTGGTTACATCCCAGAAGCTGCCGCTGAAGGAAGGGGGGTAATCTCAACAGCTCCAGTTAGACACAATATATGACTATTAATAAAATGCAAATGTAATGACACTCGTGATATCGCCCTGTCTCTGCTTTGTCTGCGTCACGGCACTCGATGTTCGGCCTTGGCAGTCAGCAGGCCGATTCTGGAAACAAACACTGATACGAGACTGGCTTTGCACAGATATAAAAAGTACAACTTTAGCACAATTGATAATAACTATAGCAATGGCCCTTAAGCATAAGAGTTGTGTGATAATATATACATAATTATTTTAACATTAGTTTAGATGTAAAACATTTCATTGCACTGTATTTTTCGGGCTATAGAAAAATGAGAAGAAATAAATATGTTTACATATATCATCTGCACCAGACTATAAGCCGAAGATACATATATATATATTTATATAAATATATATATATATACATATATATATATATATATATATATATATATATATGTATATATATATATATATATATACACTACCGTTCAAAAGTTTGGGGTCACCCAAACAATTTTGTGGAATAGCCTTCATTTCTAAGAACAAGAATAGACTGTCGAGTTTCAGATGAAAGTTCTCTTTTTCTGGCCATTTTGAGCGTTTAATTGACCCCACAAATGTGATGCTCCAGAAACTCAATCTGCTCAAAGGAAGGCCAGTTTTGTAGCTTCTGTAACGAGCTAAACTGTTTTCAGATGTGTGAACATGATTGCGCAAGGGTTTTCTAATCATCAATTAGCCTTCTGAGCCAATGAGCAAACACATTGTACCATTAGAACACTGGAGTGATAGTTGCTGGAAATGGGCCTCTATACACCTATGTAGATATTGCACCAAAAACCAGACATTTGCAGCTAGAATAGTCATTTACCACATTAACAATGTATAGAGTGAATTTCTTTAAAGTTAAGACCAGTTTAAAGTTATCTTCATTGAAAAGTACAGTGCTTTTCTTTCAAAAATAAGGACATTTCAATGTGACCCCAAACTTTTGAACGGTAGTGTATATGTGTATATATGTATATATATGTATATGTGTATATATATATATATATATATATATATATATATATATATATATATATATATATATATATATATATATATATATATATATATATATATGTATTCATACATATATATTCCTTGCACACTAATTGACTTAAAGAGGGCACTTGCTGCGTGTCACGTTATCGATGGTAAAATGCATTTTTAGACAATATGTATATTTTATTTTTTTTAAAACTTGGGAGTTCCCGCGGGCCGGATTTTGGACGCTGGGGGACCGTATCTGGCCCGCGGGCCGTAGTTTGGGGACCCCTGCTGTACAACGAATGAAACTCTGTTTTCGTGGTGCCTTTATGGTTGTTTAACTTTAACAATACACAGACGTTATACTTTGATTTGTTCCCACAACACTATAGTCCCTGCACTACAAATCTACATTGGCTTCTGACACCACTGCTACTCAGCTCACTGTAGCCAAATGTTGCACATTATTCATTCTCGCACATCATCGGGGTGCTTTTATGGACCATTCGCCACGATGTGTTTAAAGCTTTTATCGACGGACTAAGCTCTACTCCAACAGTTACAGTTCATCCATGTCATGAGTCCATTTGAATAAAGTCAAGGCAGTATACTCCAAGCCAGCCAAGTATGAAGGACTTGAAAAGCACCATTGCCGCAGTGAGGCGAGACTATGGTGTTAGTAGGGATGGGTCTCAGCTGTTACAGGTTAGACTAATGAGCCGCTGGTGGAGTAAACAAGGAGACAGGTGAACCAGGATGGCATTGAGGTGACCATGTCGGCACCTTCTTTGGTTCACGTTACTAATAAGGCTGCGCATTAGTAAGTAAGGATTGGACTGGGCAGCTTTTGTGACATATTTCGTGATGTAACTCCATCCATCCATCCATTTTCTACCGCTCGTTTCTTTCAGGGTTACGGGGTTGCTTCAGCCTGCATTCGGGCGGAAGGCGGGGTACACCCTGGACAAGTCGCCACCTCATCACAGGGCCAAATATTCCAATTCAAAATGCCCTCTGCTGGTCTGTTATGTTTACCAGGTTTCGACTTCACAGAAAGCTTCTAAAAATATATTTCTAAAGTGTTGTCCCACACATACGAAGCATCATGACTTAACTGCAAACAATATAATTTTCATAAAGCGTAATATGATTACAAGCGAGCAGGTCTTAATACGTATAATAGCATTCTAATAGCAATAATATTTCATATTAGTGTGCGGGATGGATTGGGGGCTGAAACAACAGTGCTAATTAAGACATTATTTAAAGACCAATCTTTGTGTTATTCTCAAAGGCCTACTGAAATGAATTTTTTAAATTTAAACGGGGATAGCAGATCCATTCTATGTGTCATACTTGATCATTTCGCGATATTGCCATATTTTTGCTGAAAGGATTTAGTAGAGAACATCGACGATAAAGTTCGCAACTTTTGGTCGCTGATAAAAAACGCCTTGCCTGTACCGGAAGTAGCGTGACGTCACAGGTTGAAAGGCTCCTCACATTTCCCCATTGTTTACACCAGCAGCGAGAGCGATTTGGACCGAGAAAGCGACGATTACCCCATTAATTTGAGCCAGGATGAAAGATTTGAGGATGAGGAACGTGAGAGTGAAGGACTAGAGTGCAGTGCAGGACGCATCTTTTTTCGCTCTGACCGTAACTTAGGTACAAGGGTTCATTGGATTCCACACTCTCTCCTTTTTCTATTGTGGATCACAGATTTGTATTTTAAACCACCTCGGGTACTATATCCTCTTGAAAATGAGAGTCGAGAACGCGAAATGGACATTCACAGTGACTTTTATCTCCACGACAATACATCGGCGAATCACTTTAGCTACGGAGCTAACGTGATAGCATCGGGCTTAAATGCAGATAGAAACAAAAGAAATAAACCCCTGACTGGAAGGATAGACAGAAAATCAACAATACTATTAAACCATGGACCTGTAACTACACGGTTAATGCTTTCCAGCCTGGCGAAGCTTAAAAATGCTGTTGTTAACGACGCCATTGAAGCTAACTTAGCAATGGGACCTTACAGAGCTATGCTAAAAACATTAGCTATCAACCTACGCCAGCCAGCCCTCATCTGTTCATCAACACCCGTGCTCACCTGCGTTCCAGCGATCGACAGAGCGATGAAGGACTTCACCCGATCATCTGTGCGGTCGGCGGCTAGCGTCGGATATCGCGTCTGCTATCCAAGTCAAAGTCCTCCTGGTTGTGTTGCTGCAGCCAGCCGCTAATACACCGATCCCACCTACAGCTTTCTTCTTTGCAGTCTTCATTGTTCATTAAACAAATTGCAAAAGATTCACCAACACAGATGTCCAGAATAATGTGGAATTTTGCGATGAAAACAGAGCTTTTTGTATTGGATACAATGTGTCCGAATACTTCCGTTCCAACGATTGACGTCACACGCATACGTCATCATACATAGACGTTTTCAACCGGGAGTTTAGCGGGAAATTTAAAATTGCACTTTATAAGTTAACCCGGCCGTATTGGCATGTGTTGCAATGTTAAGATTTCATCATTGATATATAAACTATCAGACTGCGTGGTCGGTAGTAGTGGCTTTCAGTAGGCCTTTAAAGGCATACTGAAATGAATTTTTTTTATTTAAACGGGGATAGCAGATCTATTCTATGTGTCATACTTGATCATTTCGCGATATTGCCATATTTTTGCTGAAAGGATTTAGTATAGAACAACGACGATAAAGATTGCAACTTTTGGTATCTGATAAAAAAAAGGCTTGCCCCTACCGGAAGTAGCGTGACGTAGTCAGTTGAACATATACGCAAAGTTCCCTATTGTTTACAATGATGGCCGCATGAAGTGAGAGAGATTCGGACCGAGAAAGCGACAATTTCCCCATTAATTTGAGCTAGGATGAAAGATTTGTGGATGAGTAAAGTGCAAGTGAAGGACTAGTGGGGAGTTGAAGCTATTCAGATAGGGAAGATGCTGTGAGAGCCGGGGGTGACCTGATATTCAGCTGGGAATGACTACAACAGTAAAGAAACACAAGACATATATATACTCTATTAGCCACAACACAACCAGGCTTATATTTAATATGCCACAAATTAATCCTGCATAAAAACACCTGCGTGTTTGTTATGCTAGCTCCTCTGCTAGCTCCTAGCTCCATAGAACACGCCAATACAATTCAAACACCTGATCAACACACACAATCACTCAGCCCAAAAGACCGTTCACCTAACCCAAGGTTCATAAAGCTTATATATTTTTAAAAAGTTACGTACATACGCAAAAAAAAGTTGCGCACATACGGTCAAGCGATCAAATGTTTAGAAGCCAAAGCTGCATACTCACAGTAGCACGTCTGCGTCTTTGTCATCCAAATCAAAGTAATCCTGGTAAGAGTCTGTGTTGTCCCAGTTCTCTATAGGCGTCTGTGTATCGAAGTCAAAAGTCCTCCTGGTTAGAGTCTCTGTTATCCGAGTTCTTCCATCTTGACTGCATCTTTCGGGAATGTAAACAAAGAAGCGCCGGCTGTGTACTGTTGTGGCTGACTACGTTCGAAAAATACGTCCATTTCGCACCGACAACTTTCTTCTTTGCTTGCTCAGCTTCCTTCTCCATAATGCAATGAACATGATTGCAACAGATTCACGAACACAGATGTCCAGAATACTGTGGAATTATGAAATGAAAACAGAGCTTTTTCGTATTGGCTTCAATGTGGAAGGCATACCCGTGTTCGCCGGTCTACGTCACGCGCATACGTCATCCTCAGAGGCGTTTCGAACCGGAAGTTTAGCGGCAAATTTAAAATGTCACTTTATAAGTTAACCCGGCCGTATTGGCATGTGTTATAATGTTAAGATTTCATCATTGATATATAAACTATCAGACTGCGTGGTCGGTAGTAGTGGCTTTCAGTAGGCCTTTAACTTATTAGTAACAATGGTTTTATTTTTTTGTTATGACATTATGCCAGGAAGACTCAAATCTTGGAGACACAGTGGTTCAATATATTGAGTATGTCAGGTTGCAAGCAATAACAATGTAATATTCCAAACATTGCTGTGGTTGTTGTGGAATCTAAGAGGGCGATTTACTTAATTTTAGCTGTCATTACTGGGGTTCTTTTTGCCTTCATTGTGGCCATCACTTCAGTCATGCATTACCCCTGCATCTGAGAATGGCTACCGTATATTCCGGACTATAAGGCGCACTTAAACTTTTTGATTGATTGATTGAGACTTTTATTAGTAGGTTGCACAGTGAAGTACATATTCCGTACAATTGACCACTAAATGGTAACACCCAAATAAGTTTTTCAACTTGTTTAAGTCGGGGTCCACTTAAATTGATTCATGATACAGATATATACTATCAGATATATACTATCATCATAATACAGTCATCACACAAGATAATCACATTGAATTATTTACATTATTTACAATCAGGGGTGTGGGGGGGGGGGGGGTAGGATATGGACAGCAAATAGTGGACATAGAGAGAGAGAGAGAGAGAGAGAGAGAGAGAGAGGAAGAGAGAGAGAGAGAGAGAGAGAAATCAGAAGGCATACGAAAAAGTATCTGCATTTGATTGTTTACATTTGATTATTAGCAAACTAATTTTTCCCCTCAAAACTCGACAGTGCGCCTTATAACCCGGTGCGCCGAATGTAAGGAATAAGTTTGGTTGAGCTTACTCACCTCGAAGCTATTTTATTTGGTACATGGTGTAATAAGTGTGACCAGTAGATGGCAGTCAAACATAAGAGATATGTGTAGACTGCACTATGATGGCAATATGTCTCAAGTAAACAACACCAACGTTTTATATCTTTCATTGAAATATAGAACATTACACACTGCGCTCAAATTTATTTCAAAATGTTTTAGTACGACTTTGGTAAGCTATGAAGCCGCACCGCTTGATGGATTGTACTGTGCTTCAACATACAAGTATTATTATGGTGTGTGTATAAGGTAAGACATATTATCTGGCGTTTTGTTTCGCAATATTATGCAAGTGCAATTTTTCTTACCTGCTGATCTGTAATTGGGATCTGCATAAATCCTGAAAAATTGCAAGCGTCCGCGCCAAAGTCATAGTCGATAAGCTTCTTCTTTTTCTCTATCTATTTGTTATGGGACATTCATCCTCCGCTGTTGCCATCTCTAATATAAAGTAGTGTGACGTTCTTACTTACAAACCCCGTTTCCATATGAGTTGGGAAATTGTGTTGGATGTAAATATAAACGGAATACAATGTTTTGTAAATCTTTTTCAACCCATATTCAATTGAATGCACTACAAAGACAAGATATTTGATGTTCAAACTCATAACATTTTATTTTTTTTATTGCAAATAATAACTAACTTAGAATTTAATGGCTGCAACACGTGCCAAGGTAGTTGGGAAAGGGCATGTTCACCACTGTGTTACATGGCCTTTCCTTTTAACAACACTCAGTAAACGTTTGGGAACTGAGGAGACACATTTTTGAAGCTTCTCAGGTGGAATTCTTTCCCATTCTTGCTTGATGTACAGCTTAAGTTGTTCAACAGTCCGGGGGTCTCCGTTGTGCTATTTTAGGCTTCATAATGCGCCACACATTTTCAATGGGAGACAGGTCTGGACTACAGGCAGGCCAGTCTAGTACCCGCACTCTTTTACTATGAAGCCACGTTGATGTAACACGTGGCTTGGCATGGTCTTGCTAAAATAAGCAGGGGCGTCCATGGTAACATTGCTTGGATGGCAACATATGTTGCTCCAAAACCTGTATGTACCTTTCAGCATTAATGGCGCCTTCACAGATGTGTAAGTTACCCATGTCTTGGGCACTAATACACCCCCATACCATCACACATGCTGCCTTTTCAACTTTGCGCCTATAACAATCCGGATGGTTCTTTTCCTCTTTGGTCCGGAGGACACGACGTCCGCAGTTTCCAAAAACAATTTGAAATGTGGACTCGTCAGACCACAGAACACTTTTCCACTTTGTATCAGTCCATCTTAGAAGAGCTCAGGCCCAGCGAAGCCGACGGCGTTTTTGGGGGTTGTTGATAAACGGTTTTCGCCTTGCATAGGAGAGTTTTAACTTGCACTTACAGATGCAGCGACCAACTGTAGTTACTGACAGTGGGTTTCTGAAGTGTTCCTGAGCCCATGTGGTGATATCCTTTACACACTGATGTCGCTTGTTGATGCAGTACAGCCTGAGGGATGGAAGGTCACGGGGTTAGCTGCTTACGTGCAGTGATTTCTCCAGATTCTCTGAACCCTTTGATGATATAACGGACCGTAGATGGTGAAATCCCTAAATTCCTTGCAATAGCTGGTTGAGAAAGGTTTTTCTTAAACTGTTCAACATTTTGCTCACGCATTTGTTGACCAAGTGGTGACCCTCGCCCCATCCTTGTTTGTGAATGACTGAGCATTTCATGGAAACTACTTTTATACCCAATCATGGCACCCACCTGTTCCCAATTTGCCTGTTCACCTGTGGGATGTTCCAAATAAGTGTTTGATGAGCATTCCTCAACTTTATCAGTATTTATTGCCACCTTTCCCAACTTCTTTGTCACGTGTTGCTGGCATCAAATTCTAAAGTTAATGATTATTTGCAAAAAAAATAAAATCTTTATCAGTTTGAACTAGGGATGTCCGATAATGGCTTTTTGCCGATATCCGATATTCCGATATTGTCCAACTCTTTATTTACCGATACCGATATCAACCGATACCGATATCAACCGATATATACAGTCGTGGAATTAACACATTATTATGCCTAATTTGGACAACCAGGTATGGTGAAGATAAGGTACTTTTAAAAAAAAAAAAATAAAATAAGATAACTGAATTAAAAACATTTTCTTGAATAAAAAAGAAAGTAAAACAATATAAAAACTGTTACATAGAAACTAGTAATTAATGAAAATGAGTAAAATTAACTGTTAAAGGTTAGTACTATTAGTGGACCAGCATCACACACAATCATGTGTGCTTACAGACTGTATCCCTTGCAGACTGTATTGATATATATTGATATATAATGTAGGAACCAGAATATTGATAACAGAAGGAAATGGGGGGAGGGAGGTTTTTTGGGTTGGTGCACTAATTGTAAGTGCATCTTGTGTTTTTTTTTATGTTGATTTAATAAAAAAAACAAAAAAAAACAAACAAAAAAAACGATACAGATAATAAAAATAACGATACCGATAATTTACGATATTACATTTTAACGCATTTATCGGCCGACATCCCTAGTTTGAACATCAAATATGTTGTCTTTGTAGCATATTCAACTGAATATGGGTTGAAAATGATTTGCAAATCATTGTATTCCGTTTATATTTACATCTAACACAATTTCCCAACTCATATGGAAACGGGGTTTGTATATCTGTCAGTAAACTCGCCATGAGAGCGCTAAAACATACCGGTGTAGTGAGTTTACATTATTCACCCAAGGAACTTTAGTTATTAGAGAGTTTCGGTCGGACGGTTTTTCACGTGACACAACCTTGTTGTTGTTTCCGGATGAGGAGATGCTGCTCTGTTATTGATAGAAATAAAGTCTGAATGTCATTAAAACAGTTAGCTCCATCTTTTGACACTTCTTCCACTCCCGTCCTTGCACGCTACACCGCTACTACAAAGATGACGGGGAGAAGACGCTGCCGAAGGTGAGCCACGTAAATAAGACCGCCCACAAAACAGCGTATCCGGAAGCGACTGTCAGAAAGCGGCTTGACGAGGATCTGTAAAACATCATCCATGCATCATTTTGACCAAAGAACCACCATTACATGTTATGTAGACCACAAGGAAGTGTTTTTAATTTAGAAAAAAATATTAATAATATGACTCCTTTAATGTGCCCTATAATCCGGTGCGCCATTTGTATGATAAAAGATAAAAAATAGACCATTCATCGGCAGTGCGCCTTATAATCCGGTGCGCCCTAAGCTCCGGGAAATACGGTACTTGTGCTTTGCCAAAATCCATGCCACTATCAGTAAACACTCTTTTTGGTGTTGCATCATCAACGTGACAAGAACCCCATACTTGCAGCTTGAAATGCCAATTTCAGTGCATTCAATGATGTTGTTTTCACCTCTGAAAGCTGAGAAAATGTGTTTTGTCTCACAATGCCATTTTAAATTGGACATTTTCATGAGAGCGATAGTCTTTTAGCATAAGTGCCAAAAGACTTGTGCATGTTGGAGAATAATTGCAAATTGATTGCATGAATAGATGAGTGCAAAACATTAGGATTGGACATGCATAATTAATGTGTCATTTTATGTGCAACTTTGCTCAAATGTGTCCAAATATGGAATCATTATGGTAAATAGTGTTATGTTTTAAAGATTAATTTGATTTACACCAACACATGATGTTTCAAAACGTCACTTGCTGGTACATATGTCTAATAAAAACTTCACACCATCGCTCTTATTTATTTTATTAGCAGCAGGGTTTGAATGGATGACAATCAGATGCTGTTTTTATCATGATATTAAAATTTTATTTACGTATACTTACTCAGTGGCATAAATCCTGTACATGTGAGACCAGGAGTTTTATTGCTATTTTTATACTAAGAAAACCTGTATAGAACATTTATGATGTAAAATAAACAACATTTATTTTGAACACGTTACTTTTGTGAAATATGGCCCCGGTTGTTACAGTAAGATGAAGCAATTGCCAACAGTAATTAAAACATTTTATTTGATATTTTATTAACATACTGTAATTTAAGGAGGCATTTTGAGCTGACAATAGTCACAACCTCTAACTCATGAATTAAATTGGCTATAGTTAACTGTTTAACCTTTATACACTATTTGTTTATGTATGGCAGTTTTCTACGTTCTACAGTCATCTGCCACCCATTTTTTTTTAGCAAGTTAAGGTCGTCGGACACGGGCTAACTTATAGCTTTGCTCAGACTAGACTTACTACCATTAGCTCTGCGCTCGATTCAACGCGTTTTGCATTAAGGTTATGAGCAACATCTTGACGCTTCATATTTTAAAACGTTGTCATTGGCTTAATGGTGTAAACACATACTGTATTAGTTAATTATTCATTCATTCAATCAATCAGTCACACTTTAATATAAAGAGTTTTTCATGCGTGAAAGAAATGCAACACAACGTGTTTTACAGACGCACACACGCACAAATGAATGCATGACTGAGTACGGAGGAGACATGTAAGTAAACACTATCACAGGAGCCGTCTGCACCAGGTCACAAGACAATGGCCTCCAGGACGCTGACACAAAGCGCCCCCACAGCCATGGTTAATGACCTCTGATATATATATATATATATATATATATATATATATATATATATATATATATATATATATATATATATATATATATATATATATATATATATATATATATATGCATGTATGTATACACTATATTGCCAAAAGTATTTGGCCACCTGCCTTGACTCACATATGAACTTGAAGTGCCATCCCATTCCTAACCCATAGGGTTCAATATGATGTGAGTCCACCTTTTGCAGCTATTACAGCTTCAACTCTTCTGGGAAGGCTGTCCACAAGGTTGCGGAGTGTGTTTATAGGAATTCTCGACCATTCTTCCAAAAGCGCATCGGTGAGGTCACACACTGATGTTGGTCGATAAGGCCTGGCTCTCAGTCTCCGTTCTAATTCATCCCAAAGGTGTTCTATCGGGTTCAGGTCAGGACTCTGTGCAGGCCAGTCAAGTTCATCCACACCAGACTCTGTCATCCATGTTTTTATGGACCTTGCTTTGTGCACTGGTGCACAGTCATGTTGGAAGTGGAATGTGCCCGCTCCAAACTGTTCCCACAAGGTTGTGAGCATGGAATTGTCCAAAATGTTTTGGTATCCTGGAGCATTCAAAGTTCCTTTCACTGGAACTAAGGGGCCAAGCCCAACTCCTGAAAAACAACCCCACAACATAATTCCTCCTCCACCTAATTTCACACTCGGCACAATGCAGTCCGAAATGTACCGTTCTCCTGGCAACCTCCAAACCCAGACTTGTCCATCAGATTGCCAGATGGAAAAGCGTGATTCATCACTCCAGAGAAGGCGTCTCCACTGCTCTAGAGTCCAGTGATGAAATGCTTTACACCACTGCATCCCACGCTTTGCATTGGACTTGGTGATGTATGGCTTAGATGCAGCTGCTCGGCCATGGAAACCCAGCCCATGAAGCTCTCTGCGTACTGTACGTGGGCTAATTGGAAGGTCACATGAAGTTTGGAGCTCTGTAGCAACTGACTGTGCAGAAAGTCTTTGCACTATGCGCTTCAGCATCCGCTGACCCGTCTCTGTCAGTTTACGTGGCCTACCACTTGGTGGCTGAGTTGCTGTTGTTCCCAAATGTTTCTTATAATAAAGCCGACAGTTGACTTTGGAATATTTAGGAGGAAATTTCACGACTGGATTTGTTGCACAGGTGGCATCCTATGACACTTCCACGCTGGAAATCACTGAGCTCCTGAGAGCGGCCCATTCTTTCACAAATGTTTGTAGAAACAGTCTCCATGGCTAAGTGCTTGATTTTATACACCTGTGGCCGAGCCAAGTGATTAGGACACCTGATTCTCATCATTTGGATGGGTGGCCAAATACTTTTGGCAATATATATATATATATATATATATATATATATATATATTTTATATATATTTTTTAATATATATATATACTGTATATATATATATATATATATATATATATATATATATATATATATATATATATATGTATATATATATATATATATATATATATATATATATATATAACGCCAATATATGCGTTAAAATGTAATATCGGGAATTATCGGTATCGGTTTTTTTATTATCGGTATCCTTTTTTAAATTTTTTTTTTAATTTAATTTAATTTTTTTTATTAAATCAACATAGAAAACACAAGATACACTTACAATTAGTGCACCAACCCAAAAAACCTCCCTCCCCCATTTACACTCATTCACACAAAAGGGTTGTTTCTTTCTGTTATTAATATTCTGGTTCCTACATTATATATCAATATATATCAATACAGTCTGCAAGGGATACAGTCCATAAGCACACATGATTGTGCGTGCTGCTGGTCCACTAATAGTACTAACCTTTAACAGTTAATTTTACTCATTTTCATTCATTACTAGTTTCTATGTAACTGTTTTTATATTGTTGTACTTTCTTTTTTATTCAAGAAAATGTTTTTAATTTATTTATCTTATTTTACTAATTTTTTAAAAAAGTACCTTATCTTCACCATACCTGGTTGTCCAAATTAGGCATAATAATGTGTTATATCGGTATCGGTTGATATCGGTATCGGTAATTAAAGAGTTGGACAATATCGGAATATCGGATATCGGCAAAAAGCCATTATCGGACATCCCTAATATATATATATATATATATATATATATATATATATATATATATATATATATATAGATATCTATATATATATATATATAGATATCCATATATATATATATATATATATATATTTATTTAGTTCTATTTATTTTATATATATATATATATATATATATATATATATATATATATATATATATATATATATATATATATATATATATATATATATATATATATATATATATATATATATATATATATATATATAAAATAAATAGAACTAAATAAAATCTAGCATAACTAATAAGATAGAAAGTAAAGTAAAAATGACTTCAAAATTTTTTTTCAATATTATTTAAAAGCCAAATCAAAAAGGTGGGTCTTAAGCCTGCACTTAAAAACAAGCTGACCAGCTGTTCCAAAGACTGGCGCAATAAAAGTGGACTTTTTGTCCAGTATTTTATCTTTTCTATATTTAATTAACTAAAATACATTTGGTAGTATGTCACAGTTTTAAATAATGCAAACCAATGCTAACATGCACTTATTAACACACTGTAAATTACTGTAAAAAATCTGCAAAGGTTGGATTTTTCGGGACTTGTTTTTTCCCATTCCTCTGTGATCACGTTAAACGTGAACGTGTGTTCTTGCCTATGATTACGAGATCATAAGACAAGCCATAAGAAAGCCAAGGTTGAAACTAATCCCACTTTTCACTGACTGCGTCGAATAGCCTCGCTTCGCCCTTCTCATGTAGCGGCAACTCGGTGCAGCAGGGTCTGATATCCTGGCATTTGTTCGCCTTTATTCATCCCATCGGGGCGGCTGACATCCGTCTGCATAAATGAATGCTTTCTTGTCTGCAAGCAGTGTAATCTTATTGTCACCCCGGCCGAGCAACACCCAGGGCTTTAAACATGAAAAACAAAGTAATGTGGCTGGAGGTTAGTCCGGTCTCAAGTCTCTTTCAGATCACATCATAAAAATCTGTGTACTCTGTTTATTTTCAACATTGATATATTGGTTGACATCCCCACCAATTGCAGGAAATTAAAAAGGCTTATAGATGATATTCTGCAAACTGAAAGCATACTAGGCTAGCTAGGTCAGGGCCAGCAAGGCCTTCTCTGCAGGTCTAAACAGAATCAGAAGTGCCGAGTTACATTCTTGAACTCTACTGCTTGGTCCAATGCAATGTTTTCAACAGTAATAAATAGTAAACAGTTATTTTGAAGTGCCTTTTGCAGGGGTTATATTTCAAAACTATCCATTGGTTGATCAGTGCAAAACAAAGACAAGTTTGACAAGCGGAAGGTTGAGGTAGTGCACACATAAAGAAAACAGAAGAAAATATGTTAGACAAAGTTAAGGATCAGTACCGAATTCGGTAGTTTTAAAAAAAATTAAAGTTAAAGTACCAATGGTAGTCACACACACACTAGGTGTGGTGAAATTATCCTCTGCATTTGACCCATCACCCTCGCCCCCTGGGAGGTGAGGGTGATGGGTCAAATGCAGTTCCTGTGTGGTGCTCTTATTTTGGTTGCTCTTCCTGTGTTGTGTGTTTTCACCTGCAGCAACTTCCCTCCTGCCTCTGTGCCATGACGCCTCGCACCTGCTTTGAGTTTGCTGTTATCTTGCCTATTTGATTCAGCTGGTGCGACTCCATGTTGTTGGAACATTGTACCATAAGGATGTTTTTCCTTCCATGTGTGGTAAGTTTTTGCTGTTCTCCAGCATTTCGTTTTTTTTTTTGTTATCTTGCAGCCTGTTTAGCTTTTGTAAGTGCATAGTGTAGAGCAAGGGTCACCAACGCGGTGCCCGCGACCAGGTAGCCTGTAAGGACCAGATGAGTAGCCCGCTGGCCTGTTCTAAAAATAGCTCAAATAGCAGCACTTACCAGTGAGCTGCCTCTATTTTTTAAATTTTATTTATTTACTAGCAAGCTGGTGTCGCTTTGCTCGAAATTTTTAATTCTAAGAGAGACAAATCTCAAATAGAATTTGAAAATCCAAGAAAATATTTTAAAGTCTTGGTCTTCACTTGTTTAAATAAATTCATTAATTTTTTTTACTTTGCTTCTTATAACTTTCAGAAAGACAGTTTTAGAGAAAAAATACAACCTTAAAAATGATTTTAGGATTTTTAAACACATATACCTATTTACCTTTTAAATTCCTTCCTCTTCTTTCCTGACAATTTAAATCAATGTTCAAGTAAATTTATTTTTTTTATTGTAAAGAATAATAAATACATTTTAATTTAATTCTTTATTTTAGCTTCTGTTTTTTCGACGAAGAATATTCGTGAAATATTTCTTCAAACTTATTATGATTAAAATTCAATCTAGAAAATCTGTAGAATCAAATTTAAATCTTATTTCAAAGTCTTTTGAATTTCTTTTAAAATTTTTGTTCTGGAAAATATAGAAGAAATAATGATTTGTCTTTGTTAGAAATATAGCTTGGTCCAATTTGTTATATATTCTAACACAGTGCAGATTGGATTTTAACCTATTTAAAACATGTCATCCAACTTCTAAAATTAATCTTAATCAGGAAAAATTACTAATGATGTTCCATAAATTCTTTTTTTAATTTTTTCAAAAAGATTCGAATTAGCTAGTTTTTCTCTTCTTTTTTTCGGTTGAATTTTGAATTTTAAAGAGTCGAAATTGAAGATAAACTATGTTTCAAAATTTAATTGTCATTTTTTTCGTGTTTTCTTCTCTTTTAAACCGTTCAATTAAGTGTAAATATAATTAATTATTAATAATAACATAGAGTTAAAGGTAAATTGAGCAAATTGGCTATTTCTGGCAATTTATTTAAGTGTGTATCAAACTGGTAGCCCTTCGCATTAATCAGTACCCAAGAAGTAGCTCTTGCTTTCAAAAAGGTTGGTGACCCCTGGTGTAGAGGTTGCCCTCTAGTGGGTTCTTCAGACCACCACACACTGCCAGGAATTCAGGGTAAAACACGGTTTTATTTCGTTGCAACAAGTCTTTTCTGCGTCCGCCCAGCAGCACCTCCAACTCCAACTACTCGTCTCATCACGGCTGCTGCTGATTCAAATGTAAAAGGTACCCGTCCCTAGACAAGCTAGTTCGTCTTGATATTCATTCTAAATACGTGACACACCTCTCCCTCTGTAATGCCACACCGTGTTGTATTGTGTTTTTGTGTATTATTGATGGTTTGTATAATTGCTATGTGATACCAGGGTTATTATGAGGTGGATTAATCCCCAATGAATGCTTAGGCATGAAATGTAACATGGTCTCCTCAGCAACATTACACAAATACATATCTGAAGTTTGACCTAGAAATGCATGGTTTGTTTACCAATTTCTAATGTTCCCCTGCACATATCAATGTATTAAAACCTTATCATGGGGAAAAAAATATTACAAAGACACAAAGAATATTTGATTCAGCTGGTGCGACTCCATGTTGTTGGAACATTGTACCATAAGGATGTTTTTCCTTCCATGTGTGGTAAGTTTTTGCTGTTCTCCAGCATTTCGTTTTTTTTTTGTTATCTTGCAGCCTGTTTAGCTTTTGTAAGTGCATAGTGTAGAGGTTGCCTTCTAGTGGGTTCTTCAGACCACCACACACTGCCAGGAATTCAGGGTATAACACTGTTTTATTTCGTTCGCACGAGTTGCGAGCCTTTTGCTTCCCAGCAAGAAGTCTTTTCTGCGTCTGCCCAGCAGCACCTCCAACTCCAACTACTCGTCTCATCACGGCTGCTGCTGATTCAAATGTAAAAGGTACCCGTCCCTAGACAAGCTAGTTCGTCTTGATATTCATTGTAAATACGTGACACACCTCTCCCTCTGTAATGCCACACCGTGTTGTATTGTGTTTTTGTGTATTATTGATGGTTTGTATAATTGCTATGTGATACCAGGGTTATCATGAGGTGGATTAATCCCCAATGAATGCTTTGGCATGAAATGTAGCCACATGTAACATGGTCTCCTCAGCAACATTACACAAATACATATTTGAAGTTTGACCTAGAAATGCATGGTTTGTTTACCAATTTCTAATGTTCCCCTGCACATATCAATGTATTAAAACCTTATCATGGGGAAAAAAATATTACAAAGACACAAAGAATATTTGATTCAGCTGGTGCGACTCCATGTTGTTGGAACATTGTACCATAAGGATGTTTTTCCTTCCATGTGTGGTAAGTTTTTGCTGTTCTCCAGCATTTCGGTTTTTTTTTGTTATCTTGCAGCCTGCTTAGCTTTTGTAAGTGCATAGTGTAGAGGTTGCCCTCTAGTGGGTTCTTCAGACCACCACACACTGCCAGGAATTCAGGGTATAACACTGTTTTATTTCGTTCGCACGAGTTGCGAGCCTTTGGCTTCCCAGCAACAAGTCTTTTCTGCGTCTGCCCAGCAGCACCTCCAACTCCAACTACTCGTCTCATCACGGCTGCTGCTGATTCAAATGTAAAAGGTACCCGTCCCTAGACGAGCTAGTTCGTCTTGATATTCATTCTAAATACGTGACACACCTCTCCCTCTGTAATGCCACACCGTGTTGTGTTGTGTTTTTGTGTATTATTGATGGTTTGTATAATTGCTATGTGATACCAGGGTTATTATGAGGTGGATTAATCCCCAATGAATGCTTAGGCATGAAATGTAGCCACATGTAACATGGTCTCCTCAGCAACATTACACAAATACATATCGGAAGTTTGACCTAGAAATGCATGGTTTGTTTACCAATGTCTAATGTTCCCCCTGCACATATCAATGTATTAAAACCTTATCATGGGGAAACAATATTACAAAGACACAATTGTTACGTTCGGGTCGCATGTCTGCAAAGGTTGTGTTACCCAGGACGCGGAAGGAAAGGCAAGAAGCACCCTGCAGGTAAGATTAATCTTGTAATCCTTCAATAAGGCTGAATACAAAACAGAATGCATTGCTGGGAACCACACATGAAACTAGTCGTGCGGATTAGCATGAAATGTAACTCTGTTGACATAGCATCGTAAGTGCACTTGAACAATGTAAACTGTCGCGCAGAGCAAACCACAATCCCGCAAGGACTGGCAGGTGTGAGACGGACACATGAAGGGGAGTGATTAGTGGCGGCAGCAGGTGGAGACACTAATCAACAAACAGAAACTGGTGGGTGAGCTCAAGCGTTCCTAGCAACGAGAACGGGAACAAAGGATGGCAAGGAGCGCTAAAAACAGGACACAAAACCTAGGAGAATAACAACAGAAGATATCAAGACATGAGACCTAAGGCATAGGTCATGACAAAAATCAAAGAAAAATAATTAATTACTTGTTTTCAACAACTCGTAGATTACAATAAAACAGGAAATATTTCTAAGCTGGTCGACAGTTGTTTGATGAGTCTGCTGCATTGATTACAATTATCTTAAAATAATCACCGTAATTTGCCCAACTTTTAAGACACACCGCCTGTGTGCTGCATCATTCCAGGTTACTGGTGTGTGTATTTTATATCGGTTTGTTTGAGAAATGGAGAGAAAAGCTCAGATTCTCTTGAGGGCGATACCCTCGAGTTTGCATATATCATCTCAAGATCTTAAACACATCCTGTCATGATCTCATATGACAGTTTGGACTTTGTTATGAGTTTCCCGAGTTTCTGTATTATTTCCTGTCCTCCTATTTATGATTTCTACTTCCTGGTTGCCTTTGCCACTTCACTGAGCGCTGGCTCCCTTCCCTCTCCCTGATTAGCCAGACAAATATTCTTTGTGCTGCACAGCTTGCTCTATTCTTCCTGTTTCTGGTTCATTTTTGTGCACTATCGTGTTGTGCTTTCCCGAATAAAAGGGTTTCTTCCTGCACTTTTCCTGCCGTCTCTGCATTCCAGGGTCCAGACCAACACACACACACAGATCGTTTTATTAGAAACAATGCTGTCTTATATTTGGGTATATTTGCTAGTAGTATGTGAAAGATAATGGCATGTGTGATAAATTAAAATGGTTAAATATAGAGTAATTGACGTACAATATTAGAGGACATACACTATATTGCCAAAAGTATTTGGCCACCCATCCAAATGATCAAAATCAGGTGTCCTAATCACTTGGCCCGGCCACAGGTGTATAAAATCAAGCACTTAGGCATGGAGACTCTTTCTACAAACATTTGTGAAAGAATGGGCCGCTCTCAGGAGCTCAGTGATTTCCAGCGTAGAACTGTCATAGGATGCCACCTGTGCAACAAATCCAGTCGTGAAATTTCCTCGCTCCTAAATATTCCAAAGTCAACTGTCTGCTTTATTATAAGAAAATGGAACCGACTATCCATAAAGACATGGATGACAGAGTCTGGTGTGGATGAACTTGACTGGCCTGCACAGAGTCCTGACCTGAACCCGACAGAACACCTTTGGGATGAATTACAACGGAGACTGAGAGCCAGGCCTTCTCCACCAACATCAGTGTGTGACCTCACCAATGCGCTTTTGGAAGAATGGTCGAAAATTCCTATAAACAAACTCCGCAACCTTGTGGACAGCCCTCCCAGAAGAGTTGAATCTGTAATAGCTGCAAAAGGTGGACCGACATCATATTGAACCCTATGGGTTAGGAATGGGATGGCACTTCAAGTTCATATGTGAGTCAAGACAGGTGTCCCAGGTGTCTGTCTTGCCTCTGGTGAGGGCGGTCACATTTTTCTCCGCTCCCTCCTTCCCTGCTTGATCTCTTCGTTTTTGTCTTGTCTAAACTTTTTTGAAGCCTCTTTCTTTGCGCTGTCCTCAAATCTAAACATCAAACATGGATATGACCAGCTGGACTCTCGACACAATTGACAAAGTCTTTTCGACAAGGAAAAGAGGTTCTGGGGAGCCTGGCTGCCCTGATGGAACCATTGCTGTGGGGTACGTGAGAGACTCCTGGGATAAATGGAGAATCATGTGCCTCTCAGTCCTTTCCATCGAGGACGTGGAAGACATCTACCTATTTGGAACCGTGATCGTGGGGCACCTGCTGACTGGGCTGGGCATTGCTCTGGTGTATCGTCATATTCGGAAGACGATGGCAGCCACTCAAGGAGCCCAACGGCTGTTTGTCGCAATGGAAGGATTAGGCAGGGCTGTGGGAACACACACTGCGGCGATTTTTGATCTGAATCGCAAGATGGATCACATCATGGAGAAGTTTGCTGAGAAGGAGAATTGAATTGAATTTGAGAGAAACCAGCATGGACAAATAGAGCAGGCAAGTCATTGTTTTTGACTGCTCGAGGAAAACAACATCCTAATCTACGATTTGACTCCCTCGAATGGCCTTGACGCTATCAGGAACAGGCTGTTCTGAAAAACACCCCCAAGGACACCTCAACGATGGACGCTTTTGACCTCCCTTTTTCTCAACAACACCTGGTGTCGAACTCTGAACTCTGAGATCGGCCCCAGGCCACAAAAACATTTCAACATCACACCCAAGTTAATTGGGCATACATGCAACCAACGCCTTCACCACTGCTTGTTTGCTCCAACTCCCCCTCCCTCTGTTGCGAGTTTGTTGTGACTAAATGTAACGTGTTTATGTTTGCATTGCAAATGAGTTTTTTTCCCCTTGGACTCAGTCTGGACCCCCTCTTGTGGATCCAACCTTTGACTGATATTTTTTTACTCTTCCCCCCTTTCCCAATATCACCTTTTTCCCACCTTTTTTTTTTTAAGGAGCGCCGTAAAAATGGCTGTGCCGTCGGCGGTCTCGCCTTGTCTCCCTGTAACGCATGTCTGCTCTTAGTGGGACTGTGCCGAAAATATACTTTTCAGTTCTTATGTGTCTTGTGCATGTTAAGAATTGACAATAAATCATCTTGAATCTTGAATCTTGAATCCTGAAATACTTTTGGCAATATAGTGTATCCCCGAAAGATAACTCTTAACTAGTAGATTTAAAATGTTTTTATTTTTATTTTTTGCTGACATCTCCCTAATGACATTTTTCGGTGCTATATTAGAACAAATGCTTTTGGATTAAGAGAATGTAGTTGTATTGTTAAAGATGACACGATGCATCTAACATTAAATATTTACTCATGACCATCACAGATAAAAAAAAGATGTTTGTTTTTTTTAATGATCTGTCAGAAGTCACATCACAGGACGCTCACGTGTGTTTACCTAACTCACCCCGTCTTATCACAGATGAGCCCTGTCATTCATCTGATAAGAGCAGAGTTCCTCCTTCTTGAGACAAATAAATGGTCTCCCCTGTCTCAGGTGACGATGGTCTCCTGTGCAAAGGTCACCTCACACAGCGCATGGAGGTGCTTAATCTCTATAAAGCCGAATCCAGAGTTTGAAGATGAATTAGCAGATTGTGCCCACATTAGCAGAGTGTGTTTAAGGGTGGACGTCTTCTTCCATAAAGCGGCTTCAGATAAGTGATAGCGCAAGGCTGTTTGCAGCTGGGAAGGTCGTGAGTGTGTTTACAGGCGAGCTGCGGGGAAAGTATCGAAATCCTACGTCTCGTTTCAGCCTCGCTGACCAGCTAATTAGGCAGCATGATCAATCATGGACTACATTAGATTTGTGGTTCAAGTTTTGCCAAGAGCTTGTCTCAATCTGCAGATATGACTTTGAGCGTGTGCAAGAGAGAAAAGCAGTGTTCAGGCTCAGGTTTTTATACAGCAAATTCTAAACGATCCTGAAATAGAAGCTTGTTTTGGCCTACATAGAATAGAAACTGCATGTCATGTTGTGTCTGTTTGCAGGGATCTTCAGATCATCAAATGACCTTCAACTGCAGCTCATAGATATCTGAATTCATTGCTTAAAGCACATGTGATTTAAAGTCATTTAAAGTCACATCATTTTATGTAGTCTGCCGCATCCGTTCAACTATCAAAATGTTCGGCTCTGCTGGGAATCGTGAGCAACCCTATTTTGATTTTCCCAAATATTCCAGATTACCAGGAATGCCAGGTTTTAAAGGCCTACTGAAATGAATTGTTTTTAATTTAAACGGGGATAGCAGATCCATTCTATGTGTCATACTTGATCATTTCGCAATATTGCCATATTTTTGCTGAAAGGATTTAGTAGAGAACAACGACGATAAAGTTTGCAACTTTTGGTCGCTGATAAAAAAAAGCCTTGCCTATACCGGAAGTGGCGTGACGTCACAGGGGATAGGGCTGCTCACATTTCCCCATTGTTTACAATGCAGCGAGAGAGATTCGGACCGAGAAAGCGACGATTACCCCATTAATTTGAGCCAGGATGAAAGATTCGTGGATGAGGTACGTGAGAGTGAAGGACTAGCGTGCAGTGCAGGACGTATCTTTTTTCGCTCTGACCGTAACTTAGGTACAAGGGTTCATTGGATTCCACACTTTCTCCTTTTTCTATTGTGGATCACGGATTTGTATTTTAAACCACCTCGGATACTATATCCTCTTGAAAATGAGAGTCGAGAACGCGAAATGGACATTCACAGTGACTTTTATCTCCACGACAATACATCGGTTAAGCTCTTTAGCTACGGAGCTAACCTGATAGCATCGTGCTTAAATGCAGATAGAAACAAAATAAATAAACCCCTGACTGGAAGGATAGACAGGAGATCAACAATACTATTAAACCGTGGACATGTAAATACACGGTTAATAATTTCCAGCTTGGCGAAGCTTAACAATGCTGTTGCTAACGACACCATTGAAGCTAACTTAGCTACGGAGCGGCGGCGGGCGTTGTAGCTTTCAACAACACCCCGGCTGCCATCAGAGTCGGCAAGAAACATATATTTCCCCAAAGTTATGTACGTGACATGCACATAGCGACACGCACGTACGGGCAAGCGATCAAATGTTTGGAAGCCAAAGCTGTACTCACGATAGCGCGTCTGCTATCCTTCTCAAAGTCCTCCTGGTTGTGTTGCTGTAGACCGCCGCTAATACACCGATCGCACCTACAGCTTTCTTCTTTGCAGTCTCCATTGTTAATTGAACAAATTGCAAAAGATTCACCAACACAGATGTCCAGAATACTGTGGAATTTTTCGATTAAAACAGAGCTTTTTGTATGGTGACACATTGGGTACCAATACTTCCGTTGCCGCTGTGACGTCACGCGCATACGTCATCATACATCAATCAATCAATCAATCAATGTTTATTTATATAGCCCTAAATCACAAGTGTCTCAAAGGGCTGTACAAGCCACAACGACATCCTCGGTACAGAGCCCACATACGGGCAAGGAAAACTCACCCCAGTGGGACGTCAATGTGAATGACTATGAGAAACCTTGGAGAGGACCGCATATGTGGGTAACCCCCCCCCCCCCTCTAGGGGAGACCGAAAGCAATGGATGTCGAATGGGTCTGACATAATATTGTGAAAGTCCAACACATCAGCGAAAGTCCAGTTCATGGTGGGGCCAGCAGGAACCATCCCGAGCGGAGACGGGTCAGCAGCGTAGAGATGTCCCCATCCGATGAACAGGCTAGCGGTCCACCCCGGAGCAGAGTAGAAAAGAAAAGAAAAGAAACGGCAGATCAACTGGTCTAAAAAGGGAGTCTATTTAAAGGCTAGAGTATACAAATGAGTTTTAAGATGAGACTTAAATGCTTCTACTGAGGTAGCATCTCTAACTTTTACCGGGAGGGCATTCCATAATATTGGAGCCCGAATAGAAAACGCTCTATAGCCCGCAGACTTTTTTTGGGCTCTGGGAATCACTAATAAGCCGGAGTTCTTTGAACGCAGATTTCTTGTCGGGACATATGGTACAATACAATCGGCAAGATAGGCAGGAGCTTGACCGTGTAGTATTTTATACGTAAGTAGTAAAACCTTAAAGTCGCATCTTAAGTGCACAGGAAGCCAGTGCAGGTGAGCCAGTATAGGCGTAATATGATCAAACTTTCTTGTTTTTGTCAAAAGCCTTGCAGCCGCATTTTGTACCATCTGTAATCTTTTAATGCTAGACATAGGGAGGCCCGAAAATAATACGTTACAGTAATCGAGACGAGACGTAACGAACGCATGGATAATGATCTCAGCGTCGCTAGTGGACAAAATGGAACGAATTTTAGCGATATTACGGAGATGAAAGAAGGCCGTTTTAGTAACACTCTTAATGTGTGACTCAAACGAGAGAGTTGGGTCGAAGATAGTACCCAGATTCTTTACCGAGTCGCCTTGTGTAATTGTTTGGTTGTCAAATGTTAAGGTGGTATTATTAAATAGATGTCGGTGTTGAGCAGGACCGATAATCAGCATTTCCGTTTTCTTAGGGTTGAGTTGCAAAAAGTTAGCGGACATCCATTGTTTAATTTCATTAAGACACGCCTCCAGCTGACTACAATCCGGCGTGTTGGTCAGCTTTAGGGGCATGTAGAGTTGGGTGTAATCAGCATAACAGTGAAAGCTAACACCGTATTTGCGTATGATGTCACCTAGCGGCAGCATGTAAATCAAAACATCCAAGCTATCTATTTCTGAGATGGAGAAAATATCTCAGTCTTCCTGGTATTCCTGTTTTTCCCGTAACACCTATTCAGTAGTATAAACAGTTACTACTTGCACATTTCTGGACCCATTCAAAAAAAGCTAAACCAACTCAGTTCAATCAGGGCTATTGTGGTATGTCCCACATTTCACAAAATTCCAGTTTTTCCCCGAATTTTCCAAATTTCCACAAAATTTGAATTAATGGCGATTTTCAAAGTTCAACAACTCCCACGTTTCTCACCCAATTCGATCTGTTCCACCATCCACTCACTCCAGTCTTCCTTGACATTCAACCTTCATTCCCAAATTACCCGGAATTACCAGGAGTTTTCCCCCATTGAAAATAAATGTGCAATCTACAAACTTCCTCATATCCCACATTTCTCACCCGATTCGAATCGTTCCACCGTCCACACACTCCCTGGACATTCAAGCATTTTAGTTTCCTCGGCTACCAGAATTGCACAGATTGTAAATTTATGAAATATGCCGCATTCATTTATGTGGCTCACGACGGCATTTTATGTAATGTAGGCCGTTATAATTTTATGTGAGCCGCCACATTCTTTATTTAGCCCGCAAAAAAAGGCTGGAAATAATAAAGCACTTTTCGACTAAATGCATGTATTATTCTTTCAATTTCGACATGTACTGAATCCAATATGTTGTTCATTTTAATATAATCTGACCCTGCAAACATCAATTTGTCAGTACAAGATATAGTAATCAAAACGTTTCCTCTGCTAATTGTTTTGCAGGGGTATTGTATATTTGTATTTCATATATATTCTGTGAGGTCAGCCATAATTAAAGAGCCCCTCTAATGCTGACAAAATGCACTTCATTTATAGTGCTGGATCCAAACATGATGTCTACAGGTAAAAAATCTCCCAAAATAGACACAATAGTGACTGTTTTTACATGGTGATTTCAACGCCTGCAAATCTGGTAATGAAAACCACTCAAATGCACGTTTCAATCAAACCGCTAATACTTACAGTATAAACACTTGGCAGAGCTCAGCAAAAGGAAGGACCGGCACATTTAACATAATGGCAAAGACTACTTCTAGATAAAAGCAGCACATTGTAGTCTATACAACATATTATAAATGTAAAAACATCATGTTATCGCCTGTGCAAATGCAGTGGCCAAAAGTGAAATAGGTCAGAGCAAAGTTATGGTATATTTAGTAGAGAAATGTACTGGTGATAAAAACAGAATGTACTGGTTAACTTTATTTAATTAAGTTAAAATATATATTTTCATATCTGGACCCGGAGGAATACCAAAATAAGCAATTTGCTATTATATGTGTGCAGTATACAATTGTATTGAATAGATGGGAATTTATGTATGAATTTAAAGTAAGATGTGCTTATGGATAAAACATCTTTAGTATACACGGGTATTATCTTTACGGTAGTTCTAGGTCTTGATTCTCTGCACAGTACAGATGACCCTTGTAAAAAATATACATTAATCTCAGGCTAACACTTCTTTTATTCTTATGAATGCATTTAAATGCATTATACATTGAATTTGACCTGAGCATTTAACCCATCACAGTGAACACAGTAAGCACACACCATTAGTGACACAGCGAGGCACTCAGAAGTAAACTGAACATATAGATTTCTCCACAAAAGTGATTAAAATGGCTTTCGAAATACATTTCCAATGCACATTGAAGAGAGGTCATGGAAACAGCAACGCCAGAGCACAACAGACTGCAAATTGCAAAAAGCCACAGAATGCATGTATTAGTCAGTGCTCGGTTATTATTATGGGAATTAACAAGCTTTTTCATTGCATAGGACTAGGGATTGGAATTGACAAGATTTTTACGATTCCATTTTTGATTCTACCTGAATGGACTGTTGGAAAGTTGCTAGTTGAATTTAATTTTAATACCGCATCACCAGACAGCTTTTGTTACCATTAGTGGTTTAAAAGGGCTGTTTGCAAATTTTATGCAGATGCCCTAGAGGGGAACTTTCCAATGTATTTTAAGCATTATATCCTATTAGCTTTCTGTGTTGTAAGCTAATGATGGCGATTTTTTATAGCTAACATTAACTGTCATTGAATGTGTATTCTATCATAACAACAACATGAATTTAAATTGTTTGCTTCTCTCAAACTGTTTTTGTGTATGTGCATGCGCTCCCTGCACATACACTGAACAAACATATAAAACTATTTTATTTTGCTTCCATTTTACATAAGTTGAACTCAAATATATTACACTTTTACTGTATACACAAAATACCTATTCCTCTCAAATATTGTTCACAAAGCTGTGTTAGTGAGCATTTCTTCTTTGCTAAAATAATCCATCCCACCTCACAGGTGTGGCATATCAAGATGCTGATTAAACAACGTGATTATTGCATTAGGCTGTTTAGGTCACTGTGAAATGCGCAGTTTTATCACATAGCACAATGCCACAGAGGTCGCACGTTTTGAGGGAGCGTGCATTTGGCATGCTGACTGCAGGAATGTCCACCAGAGCTGTTGCCCGTGAATTGAATGTTTATTTCCCCACCATAAGTCATCTCCAAAGGCGTTTCAGAGAATTTGGCAGTACATCCAACCGGCCTCATAACCACAGACCACGTGTAAACACTTCCTGTGGAAGAGCGGTTTGCTGATGTCAACATTGTGAATCGAGTGGCCCATGGTGGGGTGGGGTTATGGTATGGGCAGGCGTATGATATGGACGACAAACGCAAGTGCATTTTATTGATGGCTTTTTGAATTCATAGAGATACCATGACGGGATCAAGATCCTAAGACCCATTGTTGTGCCATTCACCCGAGACCATCATCTCATGTTGCAGCATAACAAAGCTCATCGAGAGAATGCCAATAGTGTGCAAAGTAGTAATCAGAGCAAAGGGTGGCTATTTTGAAGAAACTAGAATACAAAACAGGTTTTCAGTTATTAGGGACCGAGTCCCTTTGGAACAGAGGACCCTATTGAATTTCTAGCGTTTTATTATTATACCGCCGCCTCTTTGAGCTGTAATTTGACCCCCTTAACATGCTTCAAAACTCACCAAATTGGACACACACATCAGGACTGGCAAAAATTGCGATCTAATCAAAAAACCAAACCCCAAAACTCAAAATTGCGCTCTATCGCCTCCTAGGAAGAAAACACAGACAAAACTGCCTGTAACTCCCAGTAGGAATGTCGTAGAGACATGAAACAACAACCTCTATGTAGCTCTCACTTAGACCTATATTTCATACACTGACAACCCCCAGCAAAAATCAACAGGAAGTTTGCAATTACCCCTTCAAAACAAAAGTTGTGTAAAAACAGTCACCTTTTTTCAAACATTATCTCCTCTGTTGTGTCGGCTTCAAATTAGCACAGGAGAGAGATTGAACCCTTTTGATTAAAAGTTGATGAAAGAGTTTTAATCACTGCTCCGGTTTGGATTTTATGAGCCCTCAAAGTCGGTCCCGTCCATCGCTGCTTGCAGCTTTAATTTAACTTGTTTTTGTGAAGTACATAACTCCACATGTGTTCATTCATAGTTTTGATGCCTTCAGTGACAATCTACAATGTAAATAGTCATGAAAATAAAGAAAACACATTGAATGAGGAGAAGGTGTGTACAAAATTTTGGCCTGTACTGTGTATATATATATATATATATATATATATATATATATATATATATATATATATATATATATATATATATATATATATATATATATATATATATATATATATATATATATATATATATATATACGTATATATATATATATATATATATATATATATATATATATATATATATATATATATATATATATATATATACATATATATATATATATACGTATATATATATATATATATATATATATATATATATATATATATATATATATATATATACATATATATAAATATATATATATATATATATATATATATATATATATATATATATATATATATATATATATATATATATATATATATATATATATATATATATATATATGGATGAAAACCAATGCTTCTCATCCAACCTGATGGAGCTTGAGAAGTGCTGCAAAGAGGACCGGGCAAAGAGGAGTGAGTGAAAGCTTATGACATCGTATTCCAAAATACTTGAGGCTGTAATTGCTGCCTAAAGTGTATCAGCTGAGTATTGAGCAAAGGCTGTGAATACCTAGGTATTTTTTTTGGATACATTTGCAAAATTGAAAAAAAACAAAAAACGTTTCACATTATATCATGTTGATGTATTGTGTCTAGAATTTTGAGCACAAAAAAAAAGATTTATTTCCATCCATTTTCTACCGCTTGTCCCTTCTGGGGTCGCGGGGGGTGCTGGAGCCTATCTCAGCTGCATTCGGGCGGAAGGCGGTGTACACCCTGGACAAGTCGCCGCCTCATCGCAGGGCCAACACAGATAGACAGACAACATTCACACTCACATTCACACCCTAGGGCCAATTTAGTGTTGACAATCAACCTATCATTTTGGAATAAGGCTGTAACATAAGAACATGTGGAAAAAGTGAAGCGCGGTGAATACTTTCCGGATGCATTTTGCATGCTGCTTGAAGACACCAGTTGCTCCCATTTTGATGGCATCGCTTTCTGTACATTTTGGCCATTTTGAAGAGGCGGGGCACTTTACGTCTCATCCTGTTTATAATATCGGGTTCAAAACCATGGTGAATCGTTCTCCCGACAAAAAAGGACTATTTTTCGTTGTGAGAAAATTGCAGCAAAACCTGCTGCGCACGTCATTCTGAGGTGGGTGGTGCTTCACTTCCGTGTTTAGATTACAGTTAAAGGCCTACTGAAACCCACTACTACCGACCACGCAGTCTGATGGTTTATATATCAATGATGAAATCTTAACATTGCAACACATGCCAATACGGCCGGGTTAGATTAGTAAAGTGCAATTTTAAATTTCCCGCGAAATATTCTGCTGAAAACGTCTCGGTATGATGACGTTTGCGCGTGACGTCACAGATTGTGCGGACATATTGGGACACCATTGTGGCCAGCTATTAAGTTGTCTGTTTTCATCGCAAAATTTCACAGTATTCTGGACATCTGTGTTGGTGAATCTTTTGCAATTTGTTTAATGAACAATGAAGACAGCAAAGAAGAAAGCTGTAGGTGGGATCGGTGTATTAGCGGCTGGCTGCAGCAACACAGCCAGGAGGACTTTGAGTTGGATAGCAGACGCGCTACCGTGTGTACACAGCTTTGGCTTCCAAACATTTGATCGCTTGCCTGTACGTGCGTGCCGCTATGTGCATGTCACGTACGTAACTTTGGGGAAATATATGTGCTGTATGAACTTTACGGAGGTGAACGGTACTTTGGGCTGTGGGATTGAGTGTGTTGTGCGGGTGTTTGAGTTGTATTGGCGGGTTTTATGGACGGGAGGGTGGAGGTGTTTGTTATGCGAGATTAATTTGTGGCATATTAAATATAAGCCTGGTTGTGTTGTGGCTAATAGAGTATATATATGTCTTGTGTTTATTTACTGTTGTAGTCATTCCCAGCTGAATATCAGGTCCTCTCACAGCATCTTCCCTATCTGAATCGCTTCCACTGCCCTCTTGTCCTTCACTCTCACTTTCCTCATCCACGAATCTTTCATCCTCGCTCAAATTAATGGGGAAATCGTCGCTTTCTCGGTCCAAATCGCTCTCGCTGCTTGTGGCCATGATTGTAAACAATGTGCAGATGTGAGGAGCTCCACAACCTGTGACGTCACGCTACTTCCGGTACAGGCAAGGCTTTTTTTTTATCAGCGACCAGAAGTTGCGAACTTTATCGTCGATGTTCTCTACTAAATCCTTTCAGCAAAAATATGGCAATATCGCGAAATGATCAAGTATGACACATAGAATGGACCTGCTATCCCCGTTTAAATAAGAACATTTAATTTCGGTAGGCCTTTAAGGTGCAGTGATAACATAACATTTAGATTGTTATTGTGACTGATTTAGTAAGTAAGATGGCATAAAAGCTCAACAAAAATGAAAGATGTAGGCAGGAAGTCGAAAGGAGACTTTTTTACTTACAGTTTCATGAAGGTGACAAACATTCTCCACTTCCTTATCTATTGAGGCTTTGACACCAAATATATAATCCAGTCGTTAACATGTTTAGCATACAGTATGTTTAAGGCAACGAGGAAAACGCTTATTTTCGTATCCCGATTCCTGGTACACACACAAAATAGAAAGTGGCAGAATGATTACCGTGTAACTCTTTTCCCCGCAATTCAATTCCAGAACAGGAGATAACAAGATAATGGATGGCTGGCAGTCTATGTGAGGGTGCCTGAGATGCCGCAGGCTTTAATTTCTATTCACAAAGATAGGCGGACATCTTGGAAGATGTGAATTAGGATGGAGAGAAGAAGAAAAAAAAATGGTATTCTTACACTCCCACTGAATAGAAAAACATCATCGGCTGAAGTAAATGTTACCACCCGTGCCATTTCAAGCCGCTGACCATGAAGAGAAACGCTTATGTGAGTGGAGATGCTTTTAGGTGATGGAAGCAGGTCTAAGCAGAGAAGAAAACACAGTTGCTTCTGTCTGCCTCTTGCTCAGTGTGCATAGGCAATGGGGTTAATTAGGAAACCCACTCAGCTCATGCTTTTCAAAGGCTTGGATTAAAAATTAACCAACAGCCCTTTCACACCAGCGGGAAGCCATGGCGGAGACTCGAGGAGAACAAGCCGTCCCGGTTTTAGAAGATCTCACATTATTATTTGGCTGCTCCCGTGGCATGAGGAGGAACAGTGGTACTTCCGAACAGATGCTGTGATCAAAGTGGTCGGTGTTCTTCAGCCCTTAAAAAAAAATGGGCTGCTCAATGTGTTAAGTTTTCCCTTTGATAGCCTCAAAAGAAGGGTTGGTTGTGAAACTTGTACGAAATAAGTAAAGGGAGTTTCAAGGTAATCCAGAACTTGTATCTCGCTCCTCTGTCATATGCACTGCAAAACGTCAGTGTTCAAAAACACGAAAAAAAATAGGGGTATTTTATTTGAAATAAACAGAATTATCTGCCAATAGAACAAGAAAATGTGGCTTGTCAAGACTTTCCAAAACAAGTAAAATTATCTAACCTCAATGAACCAAAAAATACCTTAAAATATGTATATTCTCACTAATAACAACTGTACTACTATATGAGTACATGAGAAAATCATATTGTCTAAAAATGCATTTTTCCATCGATAACATGACATCATCGCGTCAAGCGCGTGCTCTTTCAGTCAATTAGTGCGCATATATACAGCCCGGCCCCCGGCCCAAATTTTTTTAATTGTAATTTTGAGGAATTTATCTGAATGTGCATGAACTATTTCTGTTCAAAGTAGTTAGAAATGTCAAATATTTAAATATTAACTGTCAGTTTGCTGTACTGTGCCAACTGTACTACTATATGAGTACATATTTTCTATTGTTTCATTGAAAATAAAACAGCAAAGTCCATTTGGCTGTCATCTGTTTTAATTATGAGACACAATTGTGTCAAAGTCATGTTTTTTTTTTTTTCATGCTTGAAATAAGAAATGATTACTTTAAAAAAGTAGTTTTATACTTGTGAGTGTTGATGACACAGCTTTGCAACAGTTGATATTCTAGTTTCAAGCATGTTTTACTCAATATAGGTCATCAAATCTCAGCAACAAGCTGTAATATCTTACTGAGATCATTTAGGACCAAAACCCTTAAAACAAGTAAAAGACTCTAACATAAAATCTGCTTAGTGAGAATAATTATCTTATCAGACAGAAAATAAGCAAATATCACCCTTATTTGAGATATGTAATCTTACTTGGATTTCAGTTTTTGCAGTGTGCTGCAATCAATCTTTCTAAATTGCTGAATTAGTGAAGTGAATTGTATTTATATAGCGCTTTTTCTCTAGTGACTCAAAGCGCTTTACATAGTGAAACCCAATATTCCAAAAACATGCACCTGGGGATAGGTTGATTGGCAACACTAAATTGGCCCTAGTGTGTGAATGTGAGTGTGCATGTTGTCTGTCTATCTGTGTTGGCCCTGTGATGAGGTGGCGACTTGTCCAGGGCGTACCCCGCCTTCCGCCTGATTGGAGCTGAGATAGGCTCCTATGTGTGTTGTGTTGTGTGACATTAACGTTTGAGCAACGTTGAGTTATTGATATATTGTTATTGCTCTGCACTATTTCGAGTGTTACTATATTGTGATTGCACTAGTGTTTGATTTATCGTAACAGTATCACTGTTTTGTACGTGTTTATTGAATCAGGGAAAAGTTCCCCTCCACTATGTGATATAAATGTTGCACTACATGTTATACCTTGCTGTTGTTAAAAGATAAACAAAACACCACGTCACTGACTTTACCTCGGGGAAAATAATAAAACAGCTGTTTATTCATTTTGGGAGTGAACAGAGTTGTCAGAACGCTGGTTTGTAAATAAATAAATGATAAATGTGTTATACTTGTATAGCGCTTTTCTACCTTCAAGGTACTCAAAGCGCTTTGACAGTATTTCCACATTCACCCATTCACACACACATTCACACACTGATGGAGGGAGCTGCCATGCAAGGCGCTAACCAGCAGCCATCAGGAGCAAGGGTGAAGTGTCTTGCCCAAGGACACAACGGACGTGACTAGGATGGTAGAAGGTGGGGATTGAACCCCTGTAACCAGCAACCGTCCGATTGCTGGCACGGCCACTCTATGTAATCTATTAATAAAGTTTGACTGACCTATCTGACTGTTTTGTTGACGTTCCCTTTAGCGCAGCTCCATCTAATGCCTGGTTCACACCAACGGCGCTTGCCGCGATTTAAAGCGGCGAGCAAAGCGCCGTCATTTTTGTCAATTTTTCCACGAATATCCCGATCTCCGAAGTAATGTTATGCTTTGATACGCTCTGATACGCTCTGATACGAATTAGTTGCAGCTTTGTTACCGTTCCTCACGATTTGATCCCGCTTTGATACGCTTTAAATCACGCTTTGATACGTTTTATTACGCTTTATTGAACCTTATTATGCTTTGATGCGATCATGACGCTTTAAATCAGGCTCTGACACGATTATCAAGCTCTGTTGTGCATTGTTACAACAAAAATAAGAAACAAATGTGAAAAACTCAGTATACTGTTTTCCACCCATTTTTTGTATTCATTTATTTTTTCAATTTCTCTTTTTTTTCCCGTTATATTATGTTTATTATTTATTATTTATTATGTTTTATATCTTCATTTCTTTTATTTCTTTGTCATCTTAATAAATATCTATCTTTCATTTCTTATGCTAGTTGACAACAATAAAAGGCATTTCTTTTATTTTTTATATTCATTTATTTTTTCAATTTCTCTTTTTGTTTCGTTATATTATGTTTTATATCTTCATTTCTTTTATTTCTTTGTCATCTTAATAAATATCTATCTTTCATTTCTTATGCTAGTAGAGAACAATAAAAAGCATTTCTTTTATTTTTTGTATTCATTTATTTTTTCAATTTCTCTTTTTTTTCCCGTTATATTATGTTTTATATCTTCATTACTTTTATTTCTTTGTCATCTTAATAAATATCTATCTTTCATTTCTTATTCTAGTTGACAACAATAAAAGGCATTTCTTTTATTTTTTATATTCATTTATTTTTTCAATTTCTCTTTTTTTTCCGTTATATTATGTTTTATATCTTCATTTCTTTTCTTTGTCATCTTAATAAATATCTATCTTTCATTTCTTATGCTAGTTGACAATAATAAAAGGCATTTATTTTATTTTTTATATTCATTTATTTTTTAAATTTCTCTTTTTTTTCCGTTATATTATGTTTTATATCTTCATTTCTTTTATTTCTTTGTCATCTTAATAAATATCTATCTTTCATTTCTTATGCTAGTTGACAATAATAAAAGGCATTTCTTTTAAACGTAACATATTCTCTTTATTATTAACATTTTCATACAGAAAAATGATGGACAGTAATGTCAAACTGCAACATCAAACAGCAGAAGTACAGAAACAATGATCATCGTATAAAAAAGGCAATGATGCAAAAGAGAATGGATTTGTAATCCTGTGTTGGTTTTACATCAAGTTTCAATGTCACTAGTCAATATCACAGTCACTTCCTATTGCGCTTTGAACCAAGATCTGTTAAGCTTTCCTACGCTTTGAGTCAAGCTTTGCTGAGCTTTGTCAGGCTTTGTCACGCTTTGATACTCTCTCTGCGCTTTATTCCATTCTTGACGGAGCGCAGAATTTTTTTAAACCGTTCAAAAATTTTTGGCGAACTTGCCGCATGTCCCGCTTCACTACAAGCTTTCCCACCATCCATTAGGACCCTCACGCTTTAATCAGGCTTTGTTACGCTTTAACGCCGCTTTGCATGCCGCTTTAAAGCACCGTCAAAGCGCCGTTGGTGTGAACCTAGCATAATGGATGCATAGGTGCGCCTTATAATCTGGTGCGCCTTATATATGAACAAAGTTTTGAAATAGGCCAATTATTGATGGTGCACCTTATAGTGCGGAAAATACGGTAATCAAACTTTCCGAAAATATCAGAAATAAGATAAGGAACAAGTAGTTTTTCTTGAATAAGAACATTCAACTCATTAGAAAGGAGATTAAAGACAACACATTGCGGTTACAACTGGGTTCTATTAACACAAATACGACTGTATATACGACGGATATTGCCCTCCAACATAGTCTCTCTCTTTTTGATGAAATGACATTAAAGGAACTCCTGCGAGGTGTAAATGGGACAAAACAAACAACATGTTTACTTGACCCACTTCCTGGGAAACTTATCAAGGAGCTGTTTGTATTATTAGAACCAACAGTGTTAAATATTATAAACGTATCACTTTCCTCTGGCTCTGTTCCCCGAGCATTCAAAAAAGCGGTTATTCATACTCTGCTCAAAAGACCTAACCTCGATCCTGACCTCATGGTGGTCCTACCTTCCCTTTATCTCGAAAATCCTTGAAAGAATTGTTGCACAGCAGCTAAATGAACACTTAGCGTCTGACAATCTCTGTGAACACTTTCAGTCAGGTTTCAGGGCGAATCTCTCTACAAAGACAGCCCTCGCAAAAATGACTAATGAGCTATTGATAAGTATGGATGCTGATGCGTCATCCATGTTGCTGCTACCTGATCTTAGCGCTGCTTTCGATACCGTCGATCATAGCATTTTATTAGAACGTATCAAAACACGTATTGGTATGTCAGACGTAGCCTTTTCTTGGTTTAACTCCTATCTTACTGACAGGATGCAGTGCGTTTCCCATAACAATGTGACCTTGGACTATGCAGTCCCCTCCGAGGTTTGTCATTGTGCCCATTGGGTTGAGTTTTTTCTTGCCCTGATGTGGGATCTGTGGCCCTTTGAGACACTTGTGATTAAGGGCTTTATGAATAAACTTTGATTGATTGATTGATAGTTTGATTTTGGGGTGTATGTTTGTTTGTTTATGTATGTTTTAAGGTTTTACTACTTACGTATAAAATACTACACGGTTTAGCTCCAGCCTATCTCGCCGATTGTATTGTACCATATGTCCCGACAAGAAATCTGCGTTCAAAGAACTCCGGTTTATTAGTGATTCCCAGAGCCAAAAAAAAGTCTGCGGGCTATAGAGCGTTTTCTGTTCGGGCTCCAATACTATGAAATGCCCTCCCGGTAAAAGTTAGAGATGCTACCTCAGTAGAAGCATTTAAGTCCCATCTTAAAACTCATTTGTATACTCTAGCCTTTAAATAGACCCCCTTTTTAGACCAGTTGATCTGCCGTTTCTTTTCTTCTCTCCTCTGCTCCCCTCTTCCTTGGAGGGGGGGTTGCACAGGTCCGGTGGCCATGGATGAAGTGCTTGCTGTCCAGAAAGCTGGTCTCGCTTTGCTCGACATTTTTAATTCTAAGAGAGACAAAACTCAAATAGAATTTGAAAATCCAAGAAAATATTTTAAAGACTTGGTCTTCACTTGTTTAAATAAACTCATTATTTTTTTTACTTTGCTTCTTATAACTTTCAGAAAGACAATTTTAGAGAAAAAATACAACCTTAAAAATTATTTTAGGATGTTTAAACACATATACCTTTTTACCTTTTAAATTCCTTCCTCTTCTTTCCTGACAATTTAAATCAATGTTCAAGTAAATTTATTTTTTTTATTGTAAAGAATAATAAAAATGTTTTAATTTAATTCTTCATTTTAGCTTCCGTTTTTTCGACGAAGAATATTTGTGAAATATTTCTTCAAACTTATTATGATTAAAATTCAAAGAAATTATTCTGGCAAATCTAGAAAATCTGTAGAATCAAATTTAAATGCTATTTCAAAGTCTTTTGAATTTATTTAAAAATTTTTGTTCTGGAAAATCTAGAAGAAATAATAATTTGTCTTTGTTAGAAATATAGCTTGGTCCAATTTGTTATATATTCTAACAAAGTGTAGATTGGATTTTAACCTATTCAAAACATGTCATCAAAATTCTAAAATTAATCTTAATCAGGAAACATTACTAATGATGTTCCATAAAAAGATTCGAATTAGCTAGTTTTTCTCCTTTTTTTCGGTTGAATGTTGAATTTTAAAGAGTCGAAATTGAAAATAAACTGTTTCAAAATTTAATTGTCATTTTTTTGGTGTTTTCTCCTCTTTTAAACCGTTCAATTAAGTGTAAATATCATTAATTATTAATAATAACATAGAGTTAAAGGTGAATTGAGCAAATTGGCTATTTCTGGCAATTTATTTAAGTGTGTATCAAACTGGTAGCCCTTCGCATTAATCAGTACCCAAGAAGTAGCTCTTGGTTTCAAAAAGGTTGGTGACCCCTGGGTTATATACTCGCTCAGGTTTGTTAACTAGCAACATATCTCAAAAAGTTATGGGTGAAATTTTGATTTAACTTGCGGAAATGTCAGAAATGTGATAAGGAACAAGTGCTTTTTGAGGATATTTTCAATGGATTCTTTACTATTGGGGCCTGGCAGAGGTCTGCACTTTCTCTTGGAATCTAATAATGGAGAAGCCCAACGCTAATCAGAATGCACCACAGTGAAAGCGTGTCATATTCAAGCGTGTGACTTTTTTAATGGCTAATTATATACTATAGTCATAATATAGATGGAAATAGCAATGCAAGTATGAAAGGAGGGGATGCTTTGTTAAGGATGTCGAGGGGACGCTATGGGACAAATTGAAGTGAAGATTACAAGAGACAAGTCACGTTCTTGACTTTCACAAACCTTTCCTTGATATTGTTGGGGGATATACTTCAGTTCATTTAGCTGCGATAATTATAAAAACAGACAGTGATAGGGGCTAATTGAAAGGTAATGACATTATCGATTACGTTGACATCATCAAGGGGGCCATCTAAAGGAAAGTGCGAGTCGAATGTTAATCACCAAAAGGGTTCGGTATTCACTCCGGGACTTCTCTTCTAGAGAAAACACCACACTACATTTTAGTTTCAAGTGGCACATTGGACATGGATACAATAGCATCAAATCAATGGGAAATAGTGTTTTTTTATTTTAAACATTTTTAGTTTTTGGGATAAGCGATAGGAAATGGATGGATGGATGGATAGTTTTTCTGTTCCCTGCTGCATAAAAACAGAGAAATACAATTCCCATTAGAAAAGGGCATATTACATGTACTGTAATTAAGGTAGAACAGTGTGACCACTGGGTTCAGTCAAAAATATTCCACTTAAACACTCAATATCAGTGGTGCCCCGATACAACTTGTTTAACTTCCGATATGATATTTATATTGCAGCCTTGAGTATTGGCCTATACCAATATTGATCCGAAACAATATCAGCAGGAATCATACATACTTTTATTATTTTGAAGGGTGGAATGTTAGAAAAGTCTTGAATTGCTCAAACTGAGAACAATGCCAAGAATGAAAATCGCTAGCCTATTTATTAACAACTGTCTGAAATGGACTTAAGCTGCCTTCAAATTGAAGTTGACTGGTAATTTGTTTTTTGGCGATACCTAATGGCCACAATAATTCATTGAGTTAAGCTCATGACACGGTAAGTTGAATGATGCGGACACGTTTAATACTGGATACTTTCTAATAATGACTATGATTGATATTTGATACTTGTTTATATTGACAAATGTGCTCTTTTAGACTGCAATATTGTTCAATTAAGAACACTTACTACGTATGTCTAGAATATGTGCTTAGCTGTTGTGTAGCTGCTATCTCCTAGTACCCTATAGCCAAACATGTTTACCTTTTGAAAATGACTTCATTAAAGGCCTACTGAAACCCACTACTACCGACCACGCAGTCTGATAGTTTATATATCAATGATGAAATCTTAACATTGCAACACATGCCAACACGGCCGGGTTAGATTAGTAAAGTGCAATTTTAAATTTCCCGCGAAATATCCTGCTGAAAACGTCTCGGTATGATGACGTTTGCGCGTGACGTCACGGATTGTAGCGGACATTTTGGGACACCATTGTGGCCAGCTATTAAGTCGTCTGTTTTCATCGCAAAATTCCACAGTATTCTGGACATCTGTGTTGGTGAATCTTTTGCAATTTGTTTAATGAACAATGAAGACAGCAGAGAAGAAAGCTGTAGGTGGGAAGCGGTGTATTAGCGGCCGGCTGCCGCAACACAAACAGGTAGCCGGCGTTTCATTGTTTACATTCCCGAAATATGACAGTCAAGCTTTACCATTGGCCTGTGTAGAACTGGGACAACAGAGACTCTTACCAGGAGGACTTTGAGTTGGATACGCGCTACCGTGAGTACGCAGCTGCGGCTTCCAAACATTTGATCGCTTGCCCGTACGTGCGTGCCGCTATGTGCATGTCACGTACGTAACTTTGGGGACTTTGGGGACATATATGTGCTGTATGAACTTTGCGGAGGTGAACGGTACTTTGGGCTGTGGGATTGAGTGTGTTGTGCGGGTGTTTGATTTGTATTGGCGGGTTATATGGACGGAAGGGGGGAGGTATTTGTTATGCAGGATTAATTTGTGGCATATTAAATATAAGCCTGGTTGTGTTGTGGCTAATAGAGTATATATATGTCTTGTGTTTATTTACTGTTTTAGTCATTCCCAGCTGAATGTCAGGTCCTACCCGCCTCTCACAGCATCTTCCCTATCTGAATCGCTTCCACTGCCCTCTAATCCTCCACTCTCATTTCCCTCATCCACAAATCTTTCATCCTCGCTCAAATTAATGGGGTAATCATCGCTTTCTCGGTCCAAATCGCTCTCGCTGCTGGTGGCCATGATTGTAAACAATGTGCAAATGTGAGGAGCTCCACAACCTGCAACGTCACGCTACTTTCGATACAGGCAAGGCTTTTTTTATCAGCGACCAAAAGTTGCAAACTTTATCGTCGATATTCTCTACTAAATCCTTTCAGCAAAAATATGGCAATATCACGAAATTATCAAGTATGACACATAGACTGGACCTGCTATCCCCGTTTAAATAAGAAAATCTCATTTCAGCAGGCCTTTAAAATACAAGAAAAGACCAATTTTGTGTCTTATCGGAGGACATTTAGATGTTAACTGGCTGTCCCGCTCTGCACAAGTAAATGCGCTGAAGGACTGCTTGTATCCATTTGATATCCATTGATATCATCATTTATTTGCTGACATCAGATTGATGTATGATGTATCTATATAAGATGCAGACGCCCCTACTCAATACATCACTTATCACTGTCTAAAATTATTCACCTATATGTCAATATGCTTTAAAATCGGCCCTCCCATCAGTGCAACGCTAAATTGCTTAACAGGGTGGGTGCAGAGTCAGGGAAAATCTTTTTTTGTGAGTTCAATCCTTATGACCTACTTGCAATCATTTGACCCATTTGGAAATATTGATTAGTGCAACATTTTAAGATACCCCAGAGTAAGGTTGTGAGCAGTGCCTAGTAGACAGAAATAGACAAGAAAGAGCTGTGTCAACAGAAGTGTAAAGGGGCCTGTGAATAACATCTAAGGTCAAAATGTGGATAATTTGCAGTCTAGTATCATTAAAGCTGCTATATGTCACAGCGAGGTGGCTGCGTGGAGGGCACTGGCGCTTCGTGCAAACCGAAACTATTGCACCCGCTCTCTTCCCGGTTTGGAAAAGCACTCATAACACTGCTCACACCTGTTAGAACAGGGGTCACCAACGTGGTGCCCGCGGGCACCAGGTAGCCCGTAAGGACCAGATGAGTAGCCCGCTGGCCTGTTCTAAAAATAGCTCAAATAGCAGCACTTACCAGTAAGCTGCCTCTATTTTTTTAAACGTTATTTATTTACTAGCAAGCTGGTCTCGCTTTGCTCGACATTTTTAATTCTAAGAGAGACAAAACTCAAATAGAATTTGAAAATCCAAGAAAATATTTGAAAGACTTGGTCTTCACTAACTGACAAAGAAACAGATAACAGATTTGGTGTCCAGTTCAAAGTGTGACATGATTTATTTAAAAATTTGAGAGTTGACTTTTGTATTTTACATGAGTTATTATTTGTACAAACATGGTGCAAAATAATTCATGATTTGTTAAAAAATGTTAGGGTCTAGCTCAGGGGTCGGCAACCCAAAATGTTGAAAGAGCCATATTGGACCAAAAATACAAAAACAAATCTGTCTGGAGCCGCAAAAAATTAAAAGCCATATTACATACAGATAGTGTGTCATGAGATATAAATTGAATTAAGATGACTTAAAGTAAACTAAATTACCTCAAATATAGCTACAGATGAGGCATAATGATGCAATATGTACATATAGCTAGCCGAAATAGCATGTTAGCATCGATTAGCTTGCAGTCATGCAGTGACCAAATATGTCAGATTAGCACTCCACACAAGTCAATAACATCAACAAAACTCACCTTTGTGCATTCATGCACAACGTTTAAAGTTTGGTGGACAAAATGAGACAAAAAAAGAAGTGGCATAAAACACGTCCTAGAAAGTCGGAGAAAGCTATACATGGAAACAAACTAAGGTGACTTCAAGGACCGCCAAAATTAGTAGGACAAAACGGCGCTCGCCAAATACTCGAATCAGTGAAGCATGTTTAATACAAACAGTGTGCTTTATAACAATTAGGGAGGTTTGTGTCATGTTTGTCCTCCTACAGAAACCATATTAAAACAAAAAATATATTTTTTTCCCCTCATCTTTTTCCATTTTTCATACATTTATGAAAAAGCTCCAGAGAGCCACTAGGGCGGCGCTAAAGAGCCGCATGCGGCTCTAGAGCCGCGGGTTGCCGACCCCTGGTCTAGCTAGTTAAAATGGGATATTGTGATTTCACAAGACTGTCTTAGAAGTGATCATTTGAAAATGTTCAATTTGAAAAATGTGCACTTAAAGAAAATATAAAAATAGAGTGTTGCATATTGATATTAAGCTGTTTCTATATATATTTATTGTGAGAAATCATTAAGATGATCAGTGTTTCACAAAGATAAATATATCATTAATTATTAATAATAACATAGAGTTAAAGGTAAATTGAGCAAATTGACTATTTCTGGCAATTTATTTAAGTGTGTATCAAACTGGTAGCCCTTCGCATTAATCAGTACCCAAGAAGTAGCTCTTGGTTTCAAAAAGGTTGGTGACCCCTGTGTTAGAATATTGTGGCAAATATACACAATGAAATACGCTCCATACCAGAGCTGGGCAAATATTTTGACTCAGGGGCCACGTTGAGAGAAAAAATGTGTCTGGAGGACCAATGTGTATTTGTGTATAAGTGATATTGTGTAGCGGTTGCTTTAAGGACATAATTCACCACACCTGTTTACTTGACATTCTCATCATTATTCACTGTCATTGTTTGATTGTGCACATAATAAAAATGTTGTTCTTGTTTAGCATTCATATATGCAGTTAAGAGTGAGTAATTCAGAGCGGCCCCTATAAGTGACCGTCAGGGGATTTTCCCAAAGGTGCGGGTTTGTTGTGACCGCCATTTTTGAGTCGCTGGATGTACGCAGTCATTCATTCTCGTCTTTGATGAATAAACGACGCACACATTTTTGTTTGTCAAACGATATGTCTTGCTTTCACGCGACAAGCGCAACACTTAAAGGGGCCGCGCAAAATATTGTGTGGTGTTCGGGTCTGTGGGACCCGTTTTCATTTTTTATTAAAAGAAAAATGATACAATTAATTAGATTTTCAAACTGAGACTCACTGACTTTGGTTCATTTTCTGTGAAGAACATATATCATACATATTTAATGACCACACACCTTACACCCCCCTACACATTTCTATTACATATAAGATGTCCGAGTCCACACACACACACACACACACACACACACACACACACACACACACACACACACACACACACACACACACACACACACACACACACACACACACACACACACACACACACACACACACACACACACACACACACACACACACACCAGGCCTAGACAGGAGGAGGACAGAGTGTAGGTACACAGAACATCAGAGGGTCAAATGTGCGAGAAAATGAGAGCAGACAGTGTTGACAAACTATGTTGCAACCTTGTGTGGGAACCGCAGGTGCAGATACACAAAAGAAGAATCCCTGTGGGATGCAGAAACTGGCAGAGAAATTTTCCGTGCAACTTTCATATTGTTGTTACTCAGCCAGCGTTTGTGTTCAACAATATGAACATTACACAAGGGTTAACTGCATATACGAATGCTACACAAGAACAACACTGTTATGTGCACAATTGAATGTGACAGTGAATAATGATGAGAAAGTCAAGTAAACAGGTGTGGTGAATTATGTCCTTAAAGCAACCGCTACACAATATACACATTTAACTGTAAAAACGACTGGAAGGTCGTGAGTTCAAACCCCCGTCCGAGTCATACCAAAGACTATAAAAATGGGACCCATTACCTCCCTGCTTGGCAATCAGCACCAAGGGTTGGAATTGGGGGTTAAATCACCAAAATGATTCCCGAGCGCGCCCACCGCTGCTGCTCACTGCTCCCCTCACCACCCAGGGGGTGAACATGGGGATGGGTCATATGCAGAGGATCATTTCACCACACATAGTGTGCGTCCGTGACTATCGGGGGGCGTGGGGCGTGGTTGGGGGCGTGGTTAAGAGGAGAGTATATTTACAGCTAGAATTCACCAACTCAAGTATTTCATATATATATATATATATATATATATATATATATATATATATATATATATATATATATATATATATATATATATATATATATATATATATATATATATATATATATTTATATATATATATATATATATATATATATATATATATATATATATATATATATATATATATATATATATATATATATGTATGTGTGGGAAAAAAATCACAAGACTATTTCATCTCTACAGGCCTGTTTCATGAGGGGTTTACCTCAATCCTCAGGAGATTTACCTCCTGAGGATTGAGGTAAACCCCTCATGAAACAGGCCTGTAGAGATGAAATAGTCTTGTGATTTTTTTCCCACACATACATATTACGCTCTACCACGGTATCGAGCACTATTTTTTGGATAATCTAGTTAAGACATATATATATATATATATATATATATATATATATATATATATATATATGTATGAAATACTTGACTTTCAGTGAATTCTAGCTATATATATATATATATATATATATATATATATATATATGTATATATATATATATATATATATATATATATATATATATATATATATATATATATATATATATATATATATATATATTTATTTATTTTATCATACATATAAATGAAATAAATACTTGAGTTTCAGTGTTCCGGAGGCTATCCAGTAGATGGCAGCATTGTCCTGTTAAACTTCTCCGTTCATGAATGAGTATATAATTTCGGCCACCGTGTTCAATGGAGAAGCCTGTTCTACAAAATGTACAGGCAACATACATACCCCTTCCCCTTCGAACTGTCCTGGATCAACTGAAATTCTTGTTTCCATTTGTTTTGGAACTTGCAAGCGTATTTATTCACCTTGCTCGTCGACGGCGTCGCCATGTCTGTAACTTCCTCGTTCTTCTGCTTCGTCTCTTTGTTGTGTGCGCAGTTGTGCACTCTACTCTATAAAAGCCGTATATGTTATGACGTCATTGGGCAGGCAAGCTGTTTATATTGTGGGAAAGCGGACGTGAGAACAGGCTGTCCCCACTCAGGTCCGCATTGAGCTGGAGGGGGCGTGGCCTCCAGCTCCGGCTGAATACCGGGAGTTTGTCGGGAGAACATTTCTGCCGGGAGGTTATCGGGAGAGGCGCTGAATACCGGGAGTCTCCCGCTAAAAACGGGAGGGTTGGCAAGTATGATATAGGGTGTCTTTTCGGCCCTCCTGACCTGTCATCATGACTTTTAACAGGATCGTTCTTCTTCTCTGAGAACATGATAAAATTATTATGGCTTTTCCTCTTCACTGTACAGGATTATCAGAATATGGACACTGTGTTCTGTAAACCCAAGAGTAATAATAATACGATAATTACACTTCCTGTAAATTTAATCAGTCCCACAAGTCCCGATGGCTCCACTCAGGCACCTCCCGATGGCCCTGTTGTGCCAAACCACCTGGACTAATATTGCTTGGACTCGTTTGGCCATGAACGTGTTTCCCTGGCATGGGCTATAAGGAGAGCAAATACATATTCATCAAGGCTCATTCCTTTCAATAGCTGGCTAATTGTTGACGGAGAAAAAAGATTTAATATTCACCTGCGACCCTTGTTGAATAAATGTAAAATCTGTCAGAAAGACCTGGGGCCGTACTTATCAAGCTTCTTAGAATTACTCCTAAGAAGTCTGCTAAGAGTTGACTTAAGAGTAAATAAATTATTCGCTGAAAGCTGCACTTAAAAGTTAGTTATCAAGCGTCTTACTCACACTTTCAGCGAAGTGTAGGACTGAATCTTAAGTGTCACACTCAGAGCTGAATTACGACATTACTATGTGCCGTAAACGGAATTTTAGGTGACGTCATTTCTGTGTCCATAGAAATGACCAATCACGGAAGAGAATCAGTTGTCTAAGAATAAAGAAATATCTTGGAAATATTTAAGTGGACAATGGGAGTGTATATTTTGACAATAAACTACAAAATAATACAAAACAAACTAGTCCCCGTCGGCACTCACGCTACCGCTCCCTCTCTTCTATCGCCCACACACTCACTGACGTCACTCACCTCACGGCCACACACATACGCTACTGTCATAACATTTTCTTTCCAATTCATTAAATAGGCAACTAATTTGAAACTGGTGTGGGTGGCTCTATATATACTAGCCCACTGCAGACACATGCAGAAATCAACAAGGAATCGAAAAGTATTAAATCTGTGACAAAAATAATATCCGCTCTGTCTAAACGATACCGTTTGATCAGCTGCTCGTCATAAAAAAAACAACAACATTGTTCCGTTCCCTGAACGTTCGCGCACGTCTCTCTCGCCTCAGTGCCATCCCCTGCTGGCAACTCCTAACCACTTAAGACACCTCTGAAGGTCTCTGTCAAGACTTGGTCTCTGGCGTGGTTTGCTCTCCCGTGGTGCAAAAGAAATGGAACGGATGTGGCGTGCAGGTAAAGACATAGTTTAATTATAACTATAAACTACAAAGTACAAACAAAAGGGTACAAACAAAAGGCGCTCACAGCGGAGGTAAAAAAACTTCACTAGGAAAAAACAAAAGGCGCGCACAATGGCGGAGAACTATGAACATTTAAACAAAAACTTACGTGACAAGAAACTGTGAACATGGCATGAATGTGTGGTGTCGCCAGGACGAACAACAGAAACAGAAAAGCCTATATAGTGACATGATAAGTGAAAACAGGTGCGTGACTAACTGTGAACAGGTGCGTGACATGACAATGTGAAAACGTGAGACAGGTGTGTGTGAGTCCAAACGTGGAACAGGTGAAACTAATGGTTGCTATGGTGACAAACAAAACCAGGAAGTGAAACAAGGAACTAAGGAAGTGTCCAAAAAACAAAACAGCACATGGCCAAACAAAAACATGAACACAGACATGACAGAACCCCCCCCTTACGGACAGATCCCAGATGGCCAAAAACAAAAAACAGGATCAAGAGTCATGGGAGGGGGGGAGGGGGACATGGCGGTGGGTCGCCAGACCAGGTGTCCCCGAATCCACCGGGGCAGAGTCAGGTGGCGACGGCGGGTAGACCGCCGCTGAACCTGACGAGGTGGGCGACCTGGGAATGGCCACATTCGTGGCAGACGAGGAGGTCGGCGCACCTGGCGTGGCGGACGCCCATGGAATGGCCACATCCTTGGCCGACGAGGAGGTGGGCGCGTTGTCGTGGCAGGCGGCGAAGCTTGGCGTGGTGCGTCAGGCGGCGAAGCTTGGCGTGGTGCGTCAGGCGGCGAAGCTTGGCGTGGTGCGTCAGGCGGCGAAGCTTGGCGTGGGGGGTCTTTGTCTTGGCGTGGGTGGTCTTGGCCTTGGCGGTCTTGGTCTTGGCAGCGTGGGTCATGGTCTTGGCAGCGTGGGTCTTGGTCTTGGACTTGGCGTGGTTGGTCTTGGCGTGGCGGTGCTTGGACTTGGTCTTGGTCTTGGTCACTTGGCGGGTCTTGGTCTTGGTCACTTGGCGGGTCTTGGTCTTGGTCACTTGGCGGGTCTTGGTCTTGGTCACTTGGCGGTTCTTGGTCACTTGGCGATTCTTGGTCACTTGGCGATTCTTGGTCTTGGTCACTTGGCGGGTCTTGGTCTTGGTCACTTGGCGGTTCTTGGTCACTTGGCGGTTCTTGGTCACTTGGCGGTTCTTGGTCACTTGGCGGTTCTTGGTCACTTGGCGGTTCTTGGTCACTTGGCGGTTCTTGGTCTTGGCTTTGGTCTTGGCGTGGGGCAGCCACGGGCGGCGCTTGGCGGCGTGGGGAAGCCACGGGCGGCGCTTGGCGGCGTGGGGCAGCCACGGGCGGCGCTTGGCGGCGTGGGGCAGCCACGGGCGGCGCTTGGCGGCGTGGGGCAGCCACGGGCGGCGCTTGGCGGCGTGGGGCAGCCACGGGCGGCGCTTGGCGTCGTGGGGCAGCCACTGGCGGCGCTTGGCGTGGAGCAGCCACTGGCGGCGCTTGGCGTGGAGCAGGTACTGGCGGCGCTTGGCGTGGAGCAGGTACTGGTGGCGCTTGGCGTGGAGCAGGTACTGGCGGCGCTTGGCGTGGAGCAGGTACTGGCGGCGCTTGGCGTGGAGCAGGTACTGGTGGCGCTTGGCGTGGAGCAGGTACTGGTGGCGCTTGGCGTGGAGCAGGTACTGGTGGCGCTTGGCGTGGAGCAGGTACTGGTGGCGCTTGGCGTGGAGCAGGTACTGGTGGCGCTTGGCGTGGAGCAGGTACTGGTGGCGCTTGGCGTGGAGCTGGGCGTGGAGCAGGTGGATCTTGGCATGGTCGAAAAACTGGTGGTGGCGGCCGTGCTGGTGGCTGTGGCTTGGCAGGTCGAAAGACAGGTGGTGGGGGTCGTGCTGGAGGCTGTGTCTTGGCGTGACGAAAGACTGGTGGTGGGGGTCGTGCTGGTGGCTGTGGCTTGGCAGGTCGAAAGACAGGTGGTTGTGGTCGTGCTGGAGGCTGTGGCTTGGCGTGACGATGCTGAGCCACCCCACCTGAACAATTCCCAGCCCTAGCCCCCCCCTCAAGGAGCGGATACCAGACGCGCTCCCCGCGGTCTGGAACCGTCTTTTGGGGTGGGCGGAGGGGGTTCAGGAGGAGGGCAGAATCCTCCCCTCTAAATTGTCCAAAATGTCTTTCTTTCCCCCCCACCTGGGCTTTTGTGGGTGAAAAAAAAATTTCTGACTTGGGCGTGGCATGAGTCCTGGGGGGCGGGGCATGGAATTTGGGTGGCTTGGATTGAACCGGTAAAGAATTTGGGAAAACAATCTCCAGGTCTGTGGAGTGCTCCTTGAGCTGCCAGGCTGGCTGATTTCCATTTCCGCCCGGAGGGGGAGGAGCCTGCAGGAGCGCAGCGTGCTGTCCGCTCACCTTCCCTGACATCCTCGGTCTGGAGCGCCGCTTCCGGGACAGGGATGACGTGCCAACGTCCCCGGGCCAAAGGGAGCTGATCGGCACCAGTTTGCCGGTCGGACCCCACATGAGATCCCTGCGCTCCATGGGGGAATGGCGGAGTGTCTCTTCCTCCATCGCGCGGAGGACCTCCCACGTTGCCTCGTCAAAATTGTCCAAATTTTTTGCGGGAGAGCTCTTATGCTGGCGACATCTGTCAAGACTTGGTCTCTGGCGTGGTTTGCTCTCCCGTGGTGCAAAAGAAATGGAACGGACGTGGCGTGCAGGTAAAGACATAGTTTAATTATAACTATAAACTACAAAGTACAAACAAAAGGGTACAAACAAAAGGCGCTCACAGCGGAGGTAAAAAAACTTCACTAGGAAAAAACAAAAGGCGCGCACAATGGCGGAGAACTATGAACATTTAAACAAAAACTTACGTGACAAGAAACTGTGAACATGGCATGAATGTGTGGTGTCGCCAGGACGAACAACAGAAACAGAAAAGCCTATATAGTGACATGATAAGTGAAAACAGGTGCGTGACTAACTGTGAACAGGTGCGTGACATGACAATGTGAAAACGTGAGACAGGTGTGTGTGAGTCCAAACGTGGAACAGGTGAAACTAATGGTTGCTATGGTGACAAACAAAACCAGGAAGTGAAACAAGGAACTAAGGAAGTGTCCAAAAAACAAAACAGCACATGGCCAAACAAAAACATGAACACAGACATGACAGTCTCTTAAATATCGTGGAGAGTAGGAGTGATTCTTAGACTTAAGAACGTTGATAAAAAGCTTTTATTCTTAAGTTTGAGAGTAGGACTAATTTTCGCAAATTCTCAGGACTTAAGTGTAAAATGGCACTCTAAGAAGCTTGATAAGTACGGCCCCTGACCTCTGACTGTTCAATCGAAGAACTCGGGTAGAGTCTAACACACCAAAACGCTAGCTGGCCACCACAACACAGCACTTTCTCACAGATGACAGTTACACAGCGAGCGAGGTTGCATTCATGAACCCCTGGAATTTAAAGCATCATTATTACACAACCAGGCCCCAACAAATAAGTAGATATGAGTGCTTCATTTTGGTGCTGAGGAAATGCAGACTCAGCAACCTGCAACAAGTGCTTGGAGGTGATATTGAACAAGTACCATATTTTCCGGACCATAGGGCGCACCAGACTATAAGGCGCACTGCCAATGAATAGTATATTTTTGATCTTTTTTCATATATTAGGCACACCGGATTATAGGGCGCATTTAAGGAGTCAAATTTATATATATATATATTTTTTCTAAATGTAAAACACTTTGTTGTGGTCTACACATACTTGCCCCCCCCCTCATGCATTTTTGGTATGCATGAGACGGCCCAAACATATAAGGACAGTAGCTGCGTTTCCATTACCACTAGAAATGCGCAAAACCTAAATATCGCAATAAGAACTGGTAATGGAAACACCCATATTTTTAAAAAAAAACTTTTCGCGCTCTCGTGTGGTGGTTTTTGAGACGTTAAGTCGATAAGTGAAGTTTTTCCTAAAAGCATTAGTGAAACACTTTTTCGCTTCTACAGGGCACCTAAACACTGAACCAACTGAGCGCTCTTGAAGGACAACAAGGGCAGACGGGTCGCCTTGGTCTCGCTTCCGATCAATCGGTCAGAGGCGAGCGAGTCCCTTGCCTGCAATAGAGGCCGACCCGTAGGTTCCGGAGGGACCCGCATGCCTGGACTAGCGTCAAGAGGGCCGTAAGGAAGTTGCTTTTGGGCGATTATCCGCTGCCTTTGTCTTTTATTGACATCACGGCAACAACAGTAGTGGCTGCAATAAATTCCTCAAAGTGGAGTCTCGCAAGATCAGATTTTAGAAGAATTACAGCCCATTACGCAAAAGACTCTTTAATGTAAACACCTACAAGTCGCAAAGAAGAAATTAACAAATTAAAAAGATGGTTTGACAAAAAAAACCTACAACTAAAATAATGCTATTTGGTAACAGTAGAAGAGAAAGTCAAACACAAATACAAATAGACGGAATAGAAATTGAAAGAGTAAACGAAACCAAATTTCTAGGTATAATGATTGATGATAAATTGAACTGGAAATCTCACGTAAAAAATATACAACATAAAGTTGCAAGAAACACGTCAATAATTAATAAAGCAAAGACCAAAAATCCCTTCATATTCTCTACTGCTCACTAGTGTTACCATATCTGAGCTACTGTGTAGAAATATGGGGAAATAATTACAAAAGTACACTTCATTCATTAACGGTGTTACAAAAAAGATCAGTTAGAATAATACATAATGTTGGATATAGAGAACATACAAACCCTTTATTTATTGAATCAAAAATACTGAAATTCCACGACATAGTGAATTTGCAAACAGCTAAAATTATGCACAAAGCAAACTATAACCTGCTACCCATTAATATACAACAATTCTTCTCAAAAAAAGAGGAGAAATATAATCTTAGAGAAAAACGTAATTTAAAACATTTGTTTGCACGTACAACACTTAAGACCTTCAGTATATCAGTATGTGGAATTAAATTATGGAATGGATTGAGCAAAGCAATCAAACAATGTACTAATATGATCCACTTCAAGAAACTCTTCAAACTTAAAGTGTTTACAAAGTACAAAGAAGAAGAACCATGACAAACATTCTCAATTTATTTCATCCATCCATTCATTCATTCTTAAAGTAATCTTACTTATCTCATCATATGAAATATGACTTACTTCACCAATTATTATTATTACATTCTTACTATTATTTATTTATTTATTTTTATTGTGATTACTTATGGAGTTTATTGTGAAAAAATTGTGAACAGGAAGTGAACAAAAAGTTTTGCAACTGTTATGTAAAGAAAAGGGGTAGGATTAAATAAGCTCTGCTTCTTCCTACTCCTTTTCGAACATGTTGAAAAGAAACTGGAAATTGTGATGTATCATGTTGTATGTTTGCATGTTCGAAATAAACTCAAACTCAAACTCAAACTCAAATGTACTTTTATCGAAATTTTGGAAATATTGCTTTTATTTTCAGAAAAACTGCAATGGAAACGCAGCTCGTGTTGTTGCATGGAAAAACTATCAATCATCAATCAATCAAAGTTTATTTATATAGCCCTTAATCACAAATGTCTCAAAGGGCTGCAAACTCCCAGGGAACTTGATAGCAGTGTAAATTAACTTGCAACGCACGACAGAGTTGACCTGAAAAACAGAGGAGGTTTTGGTGAGAATGAACTTTTTAGCCTGGAAACCCATCCATCCATTGTATACCACTTGTCCCTTTCGGGGCCACGGGAGGGGACGGGGGACGAGGGGGGGGGGGGGGGGGGGGGGGGGGGGTGCTGGAGCCTACTCTAGTTACACTCAGGCAGAAGGCGGAATACAGCCACCTCATCGCAGGGCCAACACAGATAGACAACATTCACACCCACATTTTCACACACTAGTGTCACAGCCCGGGCATATTCACCTCCAAGAGTGCGCCGGCGCGCATCACTCCGGCCGCAGCAAGCAGCTGCATTCAATCAATCGTCAGCAATCAACACACCTGTCGCTAATGAGAGGATCTGCCTTCATAAGCCAGTGCGAACCTGCATATTGTACCAGAACGTAGCGACCTGTCATGTACACAATTCCTCCGTTCCCGCGTCACGAGCTGTGTGTCTCGTCTCCCCATATTCCCTCCGGTTCTCTGGCTGCTTCTTGGATGTCGACCTCCCGCCTGGACACGGACTCTGACGCCTCGCTATTGCCCCCGACTACCTGCCTGTCTCACGGACCTTCGAGCCTGCCTTTTCCCTGTGGGACTTCCGCCTCTCACGCAACACTCTGGTAAAACACAACAGTTAATTCACACACATAGTCGCACACATACACCTTTGGAGTAGTTTCACACTCCATACTTTTGTGTATATATATTTATTTATTTATTTATATATATATATATATATATATATATATATATATATATATACTATATATATATATATATATATATATATATATATATATATATATATATATATATATATATAATATTTATATATATCCATTTTCCATATTAGTGTTTCTAACAATAGATATACCGGCCTTCAGACACATTTTTTTCCTCTAAATTTGGCCCCCGAATCAAAATAATTGCCCAGGCCTGATCCTGTTTAATTTAATAGTGTGTACTCCCAATCGGAGTTAACCCAACACACTAATTGGGTTAAGTACTACGCAAATAGCTAATTATTACTGGTCGTGCATTGCATTTAAACACAAGTGTAATGCAAAGATGCTGTTTATTGGAGTGGTTCATTCCTATAATTTTCAACCCATTACTCTTAGAGATCTCTATGGTGGGGAACCTTCTAATCAGTGTACTCCCCCACTGATACATTGCTGTGTCCTGGCCTTGCTAAACTGTGGGATTAGCGTAAACAATATCCCCTTTCTTCCACTATTAAGCTTCATTGTGCCTATTTGGTATTGTGATACTTATTTGGCATTTCATCAGTAATGGTGAAATGCACAAGTATTTGTGGTCCGATTTTTTGCACCGTGCAGAGGCACACCAGGCCTAATTGACTGCTGATACAGACATGTGTCTACAAATTTAGTTCATTGTAACCCACCCTTGGTCAAACGGAAGTCATGACTAGCTATGGTGCCAATATGAAGCCAGAGATTGAAACCTCTCTTCTGTCGATAAAGACCCCTTTTTGGAAACACTTCACTTTCTTGGTGAAATACATAAGCAGGGCTACACACCTGAACTATTATTGCTGCACTTAAAGCAATAAGTTTCATTCCCCAAATTAAATACCAAATTAGACTTTTCCAAGGGTTCATGTTGTACTTGTCTACCTCGGTGTGCTTTGTCAAAACTACATTTTGTTAATTTTAGAAGCACTTGCTCGAAGTGTGTGCGTTTTTATGATTCATTTCAAACAACATTAAAGCTGTCTACACAATAGCTAAGCAGTTTTATGTTGTGCATTTTGCTGCCATACTACATACTTGCCAACCCTCCCGTTTTTAGCGGGAGAATCCCGATATTCAGCGTCTCTCCCGACAACCTCCCGGCAGACATTTTCTCCCGACAAACTCCCGGTATTCAGCCGGAGCTGAAGGCCACGCCCCCTCCAGCTCAATGCGGACCTGAGACTGAGTGGGAACAGCCTGTTCTCACGTCCGCTTTCCCACAATATAAACAGCTTGCCTGCCCAATGACGTCATAACATCTAGGGCTTTTAGAGAGTAGAGTGCACAACTGCGCACACAACAAGGAGACCACAACAATCAATCAAACGAAGCAGAAGAACGAGGAAATTACAGACATGGCGACGCCGTCGACGAGCAAGATGAAGAAATACGCTTGCAAGTTCCAAAACGAATGGAAACAATAATTTCAGTTCATCCAGGACAGTTTGAAGGGGAAGGTGTATGTTGCCTGTAAATTTTGTAGTACAGACTTCTCCATTGAACACGGTGGCACATATATATATATATTTCATATATATATATATATATATATATATATATATATATATATATATATATATATATATATATATATATATATATATATATATATATATATATATATATATATATGAAATATATATGAAATACTCGAGTTGGTGAATTCTAGCTGTAAATAACCCCAACCCCAACCACGCCCCCCGCCCCCAAATAACCCCCCCCCCCCAACCCCCACCCCCGACCAAGCCCCCCAGCCCCCCCCCACCCCCCACCCCCCACCTCCCGATATTGGAGGTCTCAAGGTTGGCAAGTATGCCATACTACCTGTATATAGGAATTAACACTGTAAAAGTGAGGCACGTACCAAAATGTGATTATGGCATACCTGCCATTATGAACTCCTCTGTAACTAAAAGTATCTCCTGCATATGAATACACTGCTATATATATATATATATATATATATATATATATATATATATATATATATATATATATATATATATATATATATATATATATATATATATATATATATGTATACACTACCGTTCAAAAGTTTGGGGTCACCCAAACAATTTTGTGGAATAGCCTTCATTTCTAAGAACAAGAATAGACTGTCGAGTTTCAGATGAAAGTTCTCTTTTTCTGGCCATTTGGAGCGTTTAATTGACCCCACAAATGTGATGCTCCAGAAACTCAATCTGCTCAAAGGAAGGTCAGTTTTGTAGCTTCTGTAACGAGCTAAACTGTTTTCAGATGTGTGAACATGATTGCACAAGGGTTTTCTAATCATCAATTAGCCTTCTGAGCCAATGAGCAAACACATTGTACCATTAGAACACTGGAGTGATAGTTGCTGGAAATGGGCCCCTATACACCTATGTAGATATTGCACCAAAAACCAGACATTTGCAGCTAGAATAGTCATTTACCACATTAGCAATGTATAGAGTGTATTTCTTTAAAGTTAAGACTAGTTTAAAGTTATCTTCATTGAAAAGTACAGTGCTTTTCCTTCAAAAATAAGGACATTTCAATGTGACCCCAAACTTTTGAACGGTAGTGTATATATATATATATATATATGTATGTGTGGGAAAAAATCACAAGACTATTTTCATCTCTACAGGCCTGTTTCATGAGGGATTTCCTCAATCCTCTGAGGATTGAGGAAATCCCTCATGAAACAGGCCTGTAGAGATGAAATAGTCTTGTGATTTTTTCCCACACATACATATTACGCTCTACCACGGTATCGAGCACTATTTTTTGGATAATCTAATTAAGACATATATATATATATATATATATATATATATATATATATATATATATATATATATATATATATATATATATATATATATATATATATATATATATATATATATATAAATATATATATATACATATACACATTAGGTCAGGAAAAAACACAGAGGCTATTTCATCCCTGCTTGTCAGGGGATTTTTTAGGACGAACAAGGAAACCTGCGAAACAGGCTTGTAGGGATGAATTAGCCTCTGTGTTTTTTCCTGACCTAACGTATATTCCGCTCTACCCCGGTATTGAGCACTGTATAACGGATAAACCACAGAAACCTTGAATACAGTACAGGCCAAATGTTTGGACACACCCTCTCATTTAATGTGTTTTCTTTATTTTTATGACTATTTACATTGTAGATTGTCACTGAAGGCATCAACATTATGAATGAACACATGTGGAGTTATGTACTTTACGAAAAAAAGGTGAAATAACTGAAAACATGTTTTATATTTTAGTTTCTTCAAAATAGCCACCCTTTGCTCTGATTACTTTGTTGCACATTCTTGGCATTCTCTTGGCAACTTTGCAAAATGCTGCTCTCACTCAATGAGGTTGTTTAAATGTTGATCCCCAGGAAAACATTGCTCAAACGAACTCTGTCATCGCTCTCATTCAACATACGTTTCTCGCCACCTGGTTCCAGAGAGGAGTCAAGAGGTCGGTAAATGTGTTAACCTGAATGCAGATGGTTGAATAATTAAACATACACCCGTTTAGCCCTAGGTGAAGCCCACCTGAGACTGGTCCTCTCAATAATTCACCTTATTGGGTCTTTTATTAAAAAAAACATTAAATATGTATCTCGTGCGAGGATGTCTGGAAACCTTTTGTGATCACTTCTCTGGGAAACGATGCTATCGGACAGCTCCTAGCTCCTCCTGTGTTCCTTAGAGCTGAGACTTGTTCTCATGTTTAGGAGCAACCAAGTTAAAAGTGTCCGGATTTGGGAAAACAACCAACATAATATATCCCAACAATACATGATGCAATATCTAGGGATGATGTTCGAAACCGATTCTCCCGGTTGTTCGATAAGAAAAGAACCGGTTCCATGGACACGAATCCCTTTTTGAGAACCGGCTCCCGTTATCGAGGCCACTATAGTAAAGAAAAAGAGTTGGTTCTTTATTTGAATCCCTGGGAACGAATCCCAAATGGGCAATGTTATGCCCATTTGATTGTAGACTCTTACTGACACCTTGTGGCGATATGAAAATACTACGCGTCAATAGTTTGGGCACTTCTGGGTTGACGATGTTAGTCCAGTTCATGAGACAATTGAGAAGTAGACAAGTTGTGTTAGCTCTTACAAGCCTTGGAAAAGATAAGTCTGTAAGTAAACTGTTTAACTTGTTTATATAACTCAATATTAAGGTGGAAAATGGTTAAATTTGATAGTCAAATGTTTATTGAAAAACGATTTTTGTGCACTGTTTCAATGGATGTTTTGAGGACTTAAAATGGCTGCCAGTCGTGTATTTCCACCATCGAAATAGTTTCAACACTCAGAAGTATTTGTTTGATTGTAGTACTGTATATTTGTGTGAAGCTAATATTTACATATTGTGTATTAAATTTCAGTATGTTAATTGAATCACATAGCTTATACATTTGTCATTGTGTGTATTTCAGTTTAAAAAAATAAAAAAATAACAGTCCAGTGCAAGACAAAAGTAAAGATAGGGAAAGACAAAGCAAAATCAACAACAATAAAGAGCCTGAATGGATTAATCTGCTTTGGAACTTTATTAGACGTCTTGGATTGTTTATTAGCTGTCTGCCTGTGTGTGTAGTTAGTATGTTCCAATAGCAGCAGAAGTGCACTTTTTGGAGAGCTGTATTATTTTCAGTTTTGTGCTCAAGGGACTGATTTTATTTAACACTACATTATTATTATACACCTATAGTAATCACAGGGACAGGTTGTTTTTGTGTTACTGTGTATATTTGTTTTTCTGAAAAATCCCACTCAATATCCTTTGGGTAACAACAGTCAATATTTATTTATTTTATTTTTTAGGGGGGTAACAGTCAATATTTATTTATTGTATTTTTTAAGGGGGTAACAGTCAATATTTATTTTTTTATTTTATTTTATTTTTTTTATCTCATAAAATAAAAGTGAGCTTTTGTTAAACCAAACATTGTGTAATTTTCCATATACAACAACCTATCTGGATGCGAATAGACAATCGATAAGGAATCGGTTCGATAAGAGGATTCGATAATGGACTCAAAGTCGATAATTTCTTATCAAACATCATCCCTAGCAATATCTCAAGTTGTTCTGTAAAAGAAGCAGTGGATTTGTATTCTTTTGTTGACGCCATCTGGAAAGTAAATCCCTGACGTCCTGCTCGCCGCTCGGCTTCCCCTTCCGCTTCTTAAGTGACCCCCGAACCAGAACAATTAGTCTCTTGTGACGCATGCAGCGAGGTGAATAAATGCATTGCTCAGCGCCGTGCAGAACAGGAGCCATCACGTCGAGAAGCATACGCCATCACAATTATCTCAATAGGGTCTCCGCTGCCAAACATGCCACCTACCGGCGCTACCACCTGCACACAGACGAAGAAGCTCACTCGCTTTGAAAACCTCTCGTAAAGTGTACTTGGTGGAATGTAGGCAAGTTCCACCATGGAAAGGACTTGACTTTGGTAAACTTGATAAACATTCACTATCATGTTTTTGTTGGTCTTGGCTAGTGTTGTCCCGATACCAATATTTTGGTACCGGTACAAACATTATTTCGATACTTTTCGGTACTTTTCTAAAGAAAAAGAGGACAACAAAAAATTGCATTATTGGCTTTATTCTAACAAAAAATCTTATATCATATATTTATTTTTTCAAGTTTGTCCTTAAATAAAATAGTGAACATTTAAGACAACTTGTTTTTTAGTAGTAAGTAAACAAACAAAGGCTCCTAATTTAGCTGCTGATGTATGCACTAACACAGGGGTGGGCAATTAATTTTTACCGGGGGCCGCATGAGCTACCCGAGCACTGCTGGAGGGCCACATCGACAATATTTCAATTAAATTTTGTTCAATATTATTTTTGATATATACCGTAAGATAAATAATAATAATAATAATAATAATTAATAATAATAGTAATACTTCAACATAGTGTGTGTAACAGCATTCCATGACTAATATAAATAAATTAACATTAATAATAAATGACAGTAAAATAAGCACACGTATGACTGAGGAGTCATAGTGTAACTTTGTGTGGTGTTTGAGTTGTCCGACTTTTTGTGTGGCCATAAACGCAGCAGTGGTTTAGTGGTATGCGTGTTGGTGACAGATGACAAGTTGGTTTTGGCCTGGTTTGTACGGCAGTTTTTCGAGATAGAATTGTTTTACTCATGTTTTTGGTGTGGTTATGTCCGAATATAAACAGTTTTGCTCAATAAAGTGATCGATATAATTCCTCTCCTCGAAGCATCTCGATAGACGTTACAATAATTGAACGGTGTTCAATTGAACGGTGTTGACGAACACCATTAGGGCCGCTTGTTGTCACTGTCACTCAAAGTTGCATTGCAAAATTCCATAGAATAAATATGTTTATTTTGTTTAGAATTCAGATGGGATTTGATTTGGTGCGCGGCATATACTTGCTGTGCGCAGCGGACGCTTGAGCAGTGCGCAATTGCGCAGGCGCGCACCTTAGAGGGAACGTTGCTTTGCAGTTCATGTCTTGTTGAAAACACGCCATTCCTCATCAACTTTTCTCTTTTTAGCGTCTCGGGTGTAAACCGTGCATCACTTGTCGCTGCATGTGCACCTTCACTCGCAGGTTACACACGGACACACGCCCTTAAATAATACTTTTCAAAATAAAAGCAGCACAGTTGTATTGCGCGCAGGACATAGATGTTTTTTCAACTTTATTTTGTAATTGCAGCTGTTCACATTCACTCACAACCACGCACACGCATACGTCCACACGGAAGTAATACAAATAACGATTTTCAAAACAAAAGCAGCACCGTTGTATTGCACACTCGACATAGATACTTTTTTAAATTTATTTTGTAATTTATAATTGGCCTCACGCGGGCCGGACAGGGACGCACAAAGGGCCGGATGCGGCCCGCGGGCCGCAGAATGCCCAGGTCTGCACTAACATATTGTGTCATTTTCCATTCCATTATTTTGTCAACATTATTAAGGACAAGTGGTAGAAAAAGGAATTATTAATCTACTTGTTCATTTACTGTTAATATCTGCTTACTTTCTCTTTTAACATGTTCCATAAGGTGAGAAGCTCTGCTTAGGCTGCTGCCCCCGCGACCCGACTTAGGATAAGCGGATGAAGATGGATTGAATTATTACGTTTGTCTTACCTTAACGAGCACACTGTATTAACGATATTTAAACATATGAATTTAAGTTAAAAGTGCCAATGATTGTCACACACACACTAGGTGTGGCAAAATTATTCTCTGCATTTGACCCATCACCCTTGATCACCCCCTGGGAGGTGAGGGGAGCAGTGGGCAGCAGCGGTGGCCGCGCCCGGGAATCATTTTTGGTGATTTAACCCCCAATTCCAACCCTTGATGCTGAGTGCCAAGCAGGGAGGTAATGGGTCTCATTTTTATACACTGCAAAAAGTCAGTGTTCGAAAACAAGAAAAAAAAAAAAAAAAAAATAGGGGTATTTTATTTAAACTAAGCAAAATTATCTGCCAATAGAACAAGAAAATTTGGCTTGTCAAGACTTTCCAAAACAAGTAAAATTAGCTAACCTCAATGAACCCCAAAATACCTTAAAATAAGTATATTCTCACTAATAACAAGTGCACTTTTCTTGGTAGAAAAAAATGAGACCTTTTTGCTCAATATGTTGAAAAATATTGTTAAATTAAGTAAATGCTAGTGCCATTATCTTGACATAATGATATGCACTCGGCATCATGAAGAAATTACTTTAAAAAAGTAGTTTTATACGTGTGAGTGTTGATGACACAGCTTTGCAACAGTTGATATTCTAGTTTCAAGCATGTTTTACTCAATATAGGTCATAAAATCAGATATTTAATTATCATACATAATTTAGGACCAAAACCCTTAAAACAAGTAAAACACTCTAACATAAAATCCGCTTAGTGAGAAGAATTATCTTATCAGACAGAAAATAAGAAAATATCACCCTTATTTGAGATATTTCATCTTACTTAGATTTCAGTTTTTGCAGTGTAGTCTTTGGTGTGACTCGGCCGGGGTTTAAACTCACAACCTACCGTTCTCAGGGCGGACACTCTAACCACTAGGTCATTTAAATAAAAAAATAAAAAAGAGGCATCAATGCCCCACCTTACGTGAAGGTTGCCGCACGTGGTTGTTTTGGAACGGATTCCTCACCAAAAAAACGAGCTACGACTGTATGATCAAAAATACACTGCAAAAAGTGAAATCTTAGTAAGATGAAATATCTCAAATAAGGGTGATATTTGCTTATTTTCTGTCTGATAAGATAATTCTTCTCACTAAGCAGATTTTATGTGAGAGTGTTTTACTTGTTTTAAGGGTTTTGGTCCTAAATGATCTCAGTAAGATATTACAGCTTGTTGCTGAGGTTTTATGACCTATATTGAGTAAAACATGCTTGAAACTAGAATATCAACTGTTGCAAAGCTGTGTCATCAACGCTCACAAGTATAAAACTACTTTTTCAAAGTAATAATTTCTTATTTCAAGCATGAAAAAAATAAATCATGACTTTGACACAATTGTGTCTCATAATTAAAACGGATGACAGCCAAATGGACTTTGCTGTTTTATTTTCAATGAAACAATAGAAAATACGTACTCATATAGTAGTACAGTTGGCACAGTACAGCAAACAGACAGTCAATTTTGAAACATTTGACGTTTCTAACAATTTTGAACAGAAATAGTTCATGCACATTCAGAAAAATTCTTCAAAATTACAATTAAAACAATTGTGGCCGGGAGCCGGGCTGTTTATATGCGCACTAATTGACTGAAAGAGCACACACTTGGCGCGATGATGTCATGTTATCCATGGAAAAATGCATTTTTAGACAATATGATTTGCCTGAGCGGCTAGGACGGGGGTCGGCAACCCGCGGCTCTAGCTGTTTAGCGCCGTCCTAGTGGCTCTCTGGAGATTATTCAAAAATGTATGAATAATGGAAAAAGATGAGGGGAAAAAAAATCTATTTTTTTGTTTTAGTATGGTTTCTGCAGGAGGACAAACATGACACAAACCCCCCTAATTGTTATAAATCACACTGTTTATATTAAATATGCTTCACTGATTCGAGTATTTGGCGAGCGCCGTTTTGTCCTACTTATTTTGGCGGTCCTTGAACTCACCGTATAGTTTGTTTACATGTATAACTTTCTCCGATTTTCTAGGACGGGTTTTATGCCACTTCTTTTTCTGTCTCATTTTGTCCACCACACTTTTAACGTTGTGCATGAAGGCACAAAGGTGAGTTTTGTTGATGTTTTTGACTTGTGTGAAGTGCTAATCAGACATATTTGGTCACTGCATGACTGCAAGCTAATCGATGCTAACATGCTATTTAGGCTAGCTATATGTACATATTGCATCATTATGCCTCATTTGTAGGTATATTTGAGGTCATTTAGTTTCCTTTAAGTCCTCTTAATTAAATTCATATCTCATGACACATGTAATATGGCTTTTAATTTTTTGCGGCTCCAGACAGATTTGTTTTTGTATTTTTGGTCCAATATGGCTCTTTCAACATTTTGGGTTGCCGACCCCTGGGCTAGGAGACCCCGAGAGTAACAAGCGGTTGCCTTGTTGTCTTTCCATTAAGAACAATAAACTAGTTTTTAGTATAAGTTTGCTGGTTTCAAGAAACGTAATGCTGAGCGCATATCATTATGTCAAGATAATGGCATTAGCATTAGTGAGAATATTCTTATTTTAAGGTGTTTTTCGGTTCATTGAAGTTAGCTAATTTTACTTGTTTTGGAAAGTCTTGAGAAGCCAAATTTTCTTCTTCTATTGGCAGATAATTTTGCTTAGTTCAAATAAAATACCCCTAATTTTTGTTTGTTTTTTTCTTGTTTTTGAACACTGACTTTTTGCAGTGTAAAGACTGGATCCGCTTAGGCTTTGTCTCTGTTTTTGTTCACCGGACCCAATTTTCCTTGAAAGTTTCAAATTCAATTCTGACTTTTGATTGCCAAGCTATTGGGAGTCCTCGGGTTCCAAAGTATTTTACTCCTGTCGTATTAAAACCTCGTTCCAACCCTCTCAGGCCCTCACATAAACATTCGGCTTAGAGCCAAATCCAATAGAAATAGATAGTTTTCAAGGCTTGCAGCTCCTCAAGCAGCACTTTACAGTCCGATCCCCCCCCCTCAGTGTTGTCAAATAGAATCACACGGCCACTTCTCTTATCACAGCGAGGCCGCATTGACTGGCCGATAACGCCGATAATCGCCGTTCGACCAGGTCCCGCTCGAACAAAGCGATATATCGGGGACGACTCCGTGACCTTGTGCTGTCACATCAGCAATCAGCTTCCTGTCAGAGCCCGGTGTCCACATCTGACCCCCTCGTGTTCATTTCTTCTCCTTACTGGTGCTGCTTCCCAGAGAGCAGCAGCATCCCACCTGGGAGCAGCTGGCTGCAGAGGAGGCAGGGAGGAAATATTGATCGTAATAAGCCTGGCAAATGACCTATGGTGTATTTTTAGACCGGAGCCAAATGGCGAGGGAGGAAGTGGGCTATTTCCATGAATGAGCAATGAGCTGGTCTTTCTTTCGCGCGGGGCAAACCCCCCCCCCATCATCGTAATGTAGATGAGTATGCGAAAACCCTCTCCTAAGGATGTGTTAATTATTCAATCCCCTCATGCTTCTTATCCCCTGTGCCCTCTGCAGGGACACACCAGTGAGTGATTGAATTGTCCGCAGCCATCTTTACCTTAAAAGTCGCACCCCGGCATAAATCAAGGTAAACATTTCAATCACCCGGGTGATTGCTGCAATTTAATATGCTGATGTAAATGTCTGCCTTTCAATGACGGGCGCTAAAAACACCAGACCGGGTTACTTGATTGTGTTTGATTAAAAAGCAAAAGCCCTGTGATTTATCGGGGAAATACTTAGAACCTCTAAAGGGCTACTGAAATGAATTTTTTTTATTCAAACGGGGATAGCAGATCCATTCTATGTGTCATACTTGATCATTTCGCGATGTTGCCATATTTTTGCTGAAAGGATTTAGTAGAGAACATCGACGATAAAGTTTGCAACTTTTGGTCGCTGATAAAAAAAAAGCCTTGCCTGTACCGGAAGTAGCGTGACGTCACAGGTTGAAGGGCTCCTCACATTTGCACATTGTTTACACCAGCAGCGAGAGCGATTCGGACCGAGAAAGCGACGATTACCCCATTAATTTGAGCGAGGATGAAAGATTCGTGGATGAGGTTCGTGAGAGTGAAGGACTAGAGTGCAGTGCAGGACGTATCTTTTTTCGCTCTGACCGTAACTTAGGTACAAGGGTTCATTGGATTCCACACACTCTCCTTTTTCTATTGTGGATCACAGATTTGTATTTTAAACCACCGCGGATACTATATCCTCTTGAAAATGAGAGTCGAGAACGCGAAATGGACATTCACAGTGACTTTTATCTCCACGACAATACATCGGCGAAGCTCTTTAGCTACGGAGCTAACGTGATAGCATCGGGCTTAAATGCAGATAGAAACAAAATAAATAAACCCCTGACTGGAAGGATAGACATAAAATCAACAATACTATTAAACCATGGGCATGTAACTACACGGTTAATGCTTTCCAGGCTGGCAAAGCTTAACAATGCTGTTGCTAACGACGTCATTGAAGCTAACTTAGCAACGGGACCTCACAGAGCTATGCTAAAAACATTAGCTATCCACCTACGCCAGCCAGCCCTCATCTGCTCATCAACACCCGTGCTCACCTGCGTTCCAGCGATCGACGGAGCGACGAAGGACTTCACCCGATCATAGATTCAGTCGGCGGCCCGGAGACGGAGGAAGTCAAGGCGAGGTCGGCGGCTAGCGCGTCTGCTATCCATCTCAAAGTCCTCCTGGTTGTGTTGCTGTAGTCCGCCGCTAATACACCCATCCCACCTACAGCTTTCTTCTTTGCAGTCTTCATTGTTCATTAAACAAATTGCAAAAGACTCACCAACACAGATGTCCAGAATACTGTGGAATTGTTCGATGAAAACAGAGCTTTTTGTATTGGGACACAATGTCCCAATACTTCCGTTCACTCCGTGACGTCACGCGCATACGTCATCATACCGAGACGTTTTCAGCCGGATATTTCCCGGGAAATTTAAAATTGCACTTTATAAGTTAACCTGACCGTATTGGCATGTGTTGCAATGTTAAGATTTCATCATTGATATATAAGCTATCAGACTGCGTGGTTGGTAGTAGTGGCTTTCAGTAGCCCTTTAACATATCAGTATGTGGAATGAAATTATGGAATGGATTAAGTAAAGAAGTTAAACATTGTACTGTTATGATCCAGTTTAAGAGGTTGTCCAAATTAATAGTGCTTACAAATTACAAAGAAGAAGAATTATGAGAAATACTTTCAACCTTATTGAAAATAAGATATTCTTCATCTCAGTATATTAATAATTGACTGATTGATTGAAACTTTTATTAGTAGATTGCGCAGTTCAGTACATATTCCGTACAATCGACCACTAAATAGTAACACCCAAATAAGTTTTTCAACTTGTTTAAGTCGGGGTCCACGGTAATCAATTCATTGTACAAATATATGCTATCAGCATAATACAGTCATCACACAAGTTAATCATCAGAGTATATACATTGAATTATTTACATTATTTACAATCCGGGGGGTGGGATAAAGAGGGTTTGGTTGATAACAGCACTTCAGTCATCAACAATTGCATCATCAGAGAAATAGACATTGAAACAGTGTAGGTCTGACTTGGTAGGATATGTACAGCGAGCAGAGAACATAGTGAGTTCAGAGAGCATAAGAACACGTATATACATTAGAACTACATTTGATTATTTACATTTTGTTATTTACAATCCGGGGAGGTGGGATGTGGAAGGGGGAGGGTGTTAGTCAAGGGTTGAATAATAATGACTGACTTAATTAATTACATATTACAAAACTGTTGTATTACTCATTCACGGTCAGTAAATGAATGTATATAAATGTAAACGCTCTGCAGTGGGAAAGGGGTAGGATTAAATAAGCTTGGCTTCTTCCTACTCCTTTTCAGACATGATGTAAAGAGAAATGATATGACATTGTGTGATGTATTATGCTGTAAGTGTGTTCATGTTCGAAATATACTAAATGAAAGAAAGAAAGAATATTGCAGGATTCTTCCGAGTCCTTCTCACATATTTGCACCGCGCCATCTCCTCCGGATGGTTCTGACGGCGATGTTTACATTTGCACCCGTTTATGAATGCAAACCCGTCTTTTAGCGAAGCAAACACTCAGACATCCAGAAAGTGTTTATTTTCCGATTGCTCTTCTTAAACAAGCTGCGAAATGATATACTTACTCAAATGTCAACACTGTAGTTAAACATGCTGGGTTTAATAAGATCTAATGCCTCACATAATCTACAGTTTACAAAAGTAACAGTAATGGAATTACAGCATTGACATGAATGTGAGATGAACCGAAATATATATATATATACACTACCGTTCAAAAGTTTGGGGTCACCCACACAATTTTGTGGAATATCCTTCATTTCTAAGAACAAGAATAGACTGTCGAGTTTCAGATGAAAGTTCTCTTTTTCTGGCCATTTTGAGCGTATAATTGACCCCACAAATGTGATGCTCCAGAAACTCAATCTGCTCAAAGGAAGGTCAGTTTTGTAGCTTCTGTTTTCTGTTTTCAGATGTGTGAACATGATTGCACAAGGGTTTTCTGAATCATCAATTAGCCTTCTGAGCCAATGAGCAAGCACATTGTACCATTAGAACACTGGAGTGATAATTTTTGGAAATGGGCCTCTATACACCTATGTAGATATTGCACCAAAAACCAGACATTTGCAGCTAGAATAGTCATTTACCACATTAGCAATGTATAGAGTGTATTTCTTTAAAGTTAAGACTAGTTTAAAGTTATCTTCATTGAAAAGTACAGTGCTTTTCCTTCAAAAATAAGGACATTTCAATGTGACCCCAAACTTTTGAACGGTAGTGTTCAGCATTGTCCACACGTTTAAGTCAGGACTGTGGGAAGGCCATTCTAAAACCTTAACTCTAGCCTGATTTAGCCATTCCTTTAAAGTTAAAGTACCACTGATACTCACACACACACTAGGTGTGGTGAAAAGACTCTCTGCATTGGACCCATCCCCTTGTTCCACCCCCTAAGAGGTGAGGGGAGCAGTGAGCAGCAGTGGTGGCCGCGCTTGGGATTACCACTTTTGACGTGTGTTTGGGGTCAGCTCAGTTTTTGTTTCACCTGACCACAGAGCTTTCCTCCAGAAGTGTGTAATCCAATGAGAACTCAAGTCAACTTTAAAATTAAGTATCATTTGGATGTTTGACAAATGTGTTGATAAAACTACGAGGCGACACTGAAATACTTGGTGAGTTTCTCCCGAAATGGCAGTTTTATATTTCTGTAGTAAAAGTGTTGCAAGAAAGCCCATTTTGATTGACACGCGACGTGGTGTGGGCGTTCACACATTTGCAAGATTTGCATCTTCCTCACAAGTAATTCCTTCCACAACAACAACACAGCTTGCCTGTTTCCTTCGGGGTGCAACCCACTCCTTTAATCCACTGCATTGCATTCCTCTAATGACTCAAATTAGACAACAAAACAGTCTATGTCTAATCCCCAGATAGGGTTTTCAATTCAGAACCTTTGGGCGCAACAAGCTTTAGTCTAATCTTGAACTATTCAGCTTTTAGGTCTCAGAGTAAGTCTCGTAAATCCATCAGTGTCGCAACAGTGTTACTGGAGCATGGCTCTAGTTTTTAATAGAGTGCAATGGTCAGCGCTTATTTGGTCGCTGTTGTTTGGTGCTTGGAAAACCTCAGTGCGCACAAAGATTACACATGATGGGAATTTCAACCATTGGGTATGGGGCTCATTTCTCAAATTTGTTTGTAGCCAAATTATCACATTTCATGTAAAATTAAAGCTGCAAGCAGCGTTGGTCGGGCCCGCATATTTGGCAGGTGCTAGTCATAATTAGATTGCAATTAACGCCAGTCCTGACGTGTGTAAAAAGTTTGGTGAGTTTTGAAGTATTTTAAGGGGGTCAAATTACAGCTCAAAGAGGCAAAAATGAGTGTTTTTATGAAACTTTTGTTTTGAAGGGGTGATTGCCAACTTCCTGTTGATTTTTGCTGAAGGATGTCAGTGTATTACATCTAGCTCTAAGTCAGACCTTTTTTGTTTCATGTTTCTACGATATTCGTACTGGGAGTTAGAGGAAGTTGTGTCTTGTGTTTTTTTCCTAGGTGCTGCGGCACAGTGGTTCTTTTCTTTGAAGGCTCGTAAAATCAAAACCGTAGCACTTATCAAACGTCTTTCGTCAACTTTTAATCAGAAGGGTTTAATCTCTCTCCTGTAGTAGTTTGAAGCCGAAACAACAAACGCGCTCAGAGGAGATAATGTTTGATGTTTGGTGACCGCTTTTTACAAAACTTTTGTTTTGAAGGGGGGATATCAAACTTCCGGTTGATTTTTAATGAAGGGTGTCAATCTATGAAATGTAGGACCTACATCATACTTGCCAACCTTGAGACCTCCAATATCGGGAGGTGGGGGGTAGGGGGGGGTTGTGGGTGGGGGGGCATGGTTGGGGGCGTGGTTATTTACCGCTAGAATTCACCAACTCGAGTATTTCATATATATATATATATATATATATATATATATATATATATATATATATATATATATATATATATATATATATATATATATATATATATATATATATATATATATATATATATATGTATGTATATATATACATGTATGAAATACTTGACTTTCAGTGAATTCTAGCTATATATATATATATATATATATATATATATATATATATATGTATGTATATATATACATGTATGAAATACTTGACTTTCAGTGAATTCTAGCTATATATATATATATTTATTTTATTTACATAAAAGAAATACTTGAATTATCTATCCATTAGAGGGCAGTATTTTCCTGTTTAACTTCTCTGTTCATGACTGAGAAATCATTTCGGCCACCGTGTTCAATGGAGAAGTCTGTTCTACATATTTACAGGCAACATACACCTTCCCCTTCGAACTGTCCTGGATGAACTGAAATTCTTGTTTCCATTCGTTTTGGAACTTGCAAGCGTATTTATATTGTGGGAAAGCGGACGTGAGAATAGGCTGTCCCCACTCAGTCTCAGGTCCGCATTGAGCTGGAGGGGGCGTGGCCTCCAGCTCCGGCTGAATACCGGAAGGTTTGTCGGGAGAAAATCTCTGCCGGGAGGTTGTCGGGAAAGGCGCTGAATACCGGGATTCTCCCGCTAAAAACAGGAGGGTTGGCAAGTATGACCTACATAGAGGTTTTTGTTTCATGTCTCTAAGATGTTACAAGCAGTTTTGTCTGTGTTTTCCTCTGAGGAGCAGTTTTGTCTGTGTTTTAGTCAAAAATTGCGCTAGAGCTCAATTTTGAGTTCAGGGGTTCGGTTTTTTTTATTAGATCGCAATTTCCACCAGTCCTGATGTGTGTGAAAAGTTTGGTGAGTTTTGAAGTATTTTAAGGGGGTCAAATTACAGCTCAAAGAGGCAAAAATGAGTGTTTTTAGTACGATTTTGTCTTGAAGGGGAAATTGCCAACTTCCTGTTGGTTTTTGCCCGAGGATATTAAATTATGAAATGTAGGTCTAAGTCAGACCTACATAGAGGTTTTTGTTTCATGTCTCTACGACCTTCCTAGTGGGAGTTACATGCAGTTTGTTTTTGTTTTTTCCTGGGGGGCGCTAGAGCGCAATTTTGAGTTTTGGGGTTTGGTTTTTTTTATTAGATGGCAATTTTCACAGGTCCTGATGTGGGTGTCAAATATGGTGAGTTTTGAAGCATGTTAAGTGGGTCAAATTGCAGCTCGAAGAGGCGGCCGGTATAGTAATAATAAACCTTACAATTATTTATATTCTCAACATGTAACAGGATAATACCAAAACTAATTTGAGAACACAAAAACAAAGACCAATCTCAATTTGACAAAAAGGTTTGATTTCTAAAAATGTGCATTATTTGTACATTTCTAACTATTAACAATGGAATAACACAACATCAACAAAATATATACAGTGTATAGGGATGTAACGATATTAAAATCTCACCATACGATATTATCACGGTATTAAAGGGGAACTACATTTTTTGGGGAATTTCGCGTATCGCTCACAATCATTATGAAAAACATTCTAACTCGTAAATAAACACAAATCCTCTATTCCGCCCATAAAGCCCAATAAAATAACATCCAAAAAGCGCCAAAAATACTCCATTTACATTTCGTGACTTGAATATTAACCAAGTATTAGTGATATTGTTATTATAAGTGCTAACACAGACAAACTATTTATAGCGGCACCGTGACCACAAGCTTGTGTGCCGATTTTGACATGGTCGACTGCTCAGCTGCTTTCTTGCTTCCTTGCTCGGTGAAGTTTATTGTACAAACCCCGTTTCCATATGAGTTGGGAAATTGTGTTAGATGTAAATATAAACGGAATACAATGATTTGCAAATCCTTTTCAACCCATATTCAATTGAATGCACTACAAAGACAAGATATTTGATGTTCAAATTCATAAACTTTATTTTTTTTGCAAATAATAATTAACTTAGAATTTCATGGCTGCAACACGTGCCAAAGTAGTTGGGAAAGGGCATGTTCACCACTGTGTTACATGGCCTTTCCTTTTAACAACACTCAGTAAACGTTTGGGAACTGAGGAGACACATTTTTGAAGCTTCTCAGGTGGAATTCTTTCCCATTCTTGCTTGATGTACAGCTTAAGTTGTTCAACAGTCCGGGGGTCTCCCTTGTGCTATTTTAGGCTTCATAATGCGCCACACATTTTCAATGGGAGACAGGTCTGGACTACAGGCAGGCCAGTCTAGTACCCGCACTCTTTTACTATGAAGCCACGTTGATGTGACACGTGGCTTGGCATTGTCTTGCTGAAATAAGCAGGGGCGTCCATAGTAACGTTGCTTGGATGGCAACATATGTTGCTCCAAAACCTGTATGTACATTTCAGCATTAATGGCGCCTTTACAGATCTGTAAGTTACCCATGTCTTGGGCACTAATACACCCCCATACCATCACAGATGCTGGCTTTTCAACTTTGCGCCTATAACAATCCGGATGGTTCTTTTCCTCTTTGGTCCGGAGGACACGACGTCCACAGTTTCCAAAAACAATTTGAAATGTGGACTCGTCAGACCACAGAACACTTTTCCACTTTGTATCAGTCCATCTTAGATGAGCTCAGGCTCAGCGAAGCCGACGGCGTTTCTGGGTGTTGTTGATAAACGGTTTTCGCCTTGCATAGAAGAGTTTTAACTTGCACTTACAGATGTAGCGACCAACTGTAGTTACTGACAGTGGGTTTCTGATGTGTTCCCGAGCCCATATGGTGATATCCTTTACACACTGATGTCGCTTGTTGATGCAGTACAGCCTGAGGGATCGAAGGTAACGGGCTTAGCTGCTTACGTGCAGTGATTTCTCCAGATTCTCTGAACCCTTTGATGATATTACCGACCGTAGATGGGGAAATCCCTAAATTCCTTGCAATAGCTGGTTGAGAAAGGTTTTTCTTAAACTGTTCAACAATTTGCTCACGCATTTGTTGACAAAGTGGTGACCCTCGCCCCATCCTTGTTTGTGAATGACTGAGCATTTCATGGAATCTACTTTTATACCCAATCATGGCACCCACCTGTTCCCAATTTGCCTGTTCACCTGTGGGATGTTCCAAATAAGTGTTTGATGAGCATTCCTCAACTTTATCAGTATTTATTGCCACCTTTCCCAACTTCTTTGTCACGTGTTGCTGCCATCAAATTCTAAAGTTAATGATTATTTGCAAAAAAAAAAATGTTTATCAGTTTGAACATAAAATATGTTGTCTTTGTAGCATATTCAACTGAATATGGGTTGAAAAGGATTTGCAAATCATTGTATTCCGTTTATATTTACATCTAACACAATTTCCCAACTCATATGGAAACGGGGTTTGTAGATCATAAATCATGCACCTCACCTGAATAGTAGAAGGATGAAAATATAATACGACAAGTTGGGACACTTTGACAGACAATTTAGACCTGGAAATGGCAAAAAAAAACGACACGAAAAGACGCTTTTATTTGCAAGGATTATTAGTCATTCTTGATCCAAACGAGAATACAACAAGATTCTATTAATCGGCATCCTAATGACAGCAGACATTGTTCAGTAAGTGGTGTTTTTGTTATGTTTGTCGGCTCCCATAAAGTCAATGGTGAGTAATAATCAGTGACGTAAAAGCAAACATTGTGATGCGTTTTTTAAATCAATACGCCACATATTTCAAAAATGATCAAAATACGTTGATATCAAATGTTATTATGAATGTGCCTTTTACTACATTACTTATAAACATACAGCGTGTATATAAAACCTTAATGGAGGTGTTTGGATGCCTTAAAGGCAGAATAGAGCGGCTCCCAGAGGCTCAATTGTAAGCAGAGTTTTAATCACATGTATTTACTATTTAGTATGCAATAAAAAAGAAAACATTTGTGTTCTTCTTTTGCATAAGGAATGACAAAATGACAAAAAGTGCAGTTCCCCTTTAAGGCGACGGTACAATATTATTGGGCTGTATTTCCAAAATTAAAAAAAAGACTTAAAAATGCCATAGTGTGTAAATAAAAGTTGCCGGAATATTAAGGATAAACGCACTTACTGTAATTTGATAATCCATCCCACCTCACAGGTGTGGCATATCAAAATGCTGATTAAACGGCATTATCATTGCACAGGTGTGCCTTAGGCCAGTGGTTCTCAAATGGGGGTACTTGTGGGTATGCCAAGGGGTACGTGAGATTTTTTTTTAATATTCTAAAAATAGCAACAATTCAAAAATCCTTTATAAATATATTTATTGAATAATACTTCAACAAAATATGAATGTAAGTTCATAAACTGAACATCCAATCAAGTAGGCTATTCCATTCATTACAATGCAACGATGCAATATTCAGTGTTGACAGCTAGATTTTTTGTGGACATGTACCATAAATATTGATGTTAAAGATTTCTTTTTTTGTGAAGAAATGTTTAGAATGAAGTTCATGACTCCAGATGAATCTCTATTACAATCCCCAAAGAGGGCACTTTAAGTTGATGATTACTTCTATGTGTAGAAATCTTTATTTATAATTGAATCACTTGTTTATTTTTCAACACGTTTTTAGTTATTTTTATATCTTTTTTTCCAGATAGTTCAAGAAAGACCACTACAAATGAGCAATATCTTGCACTGTTATACAATTGAATAAATCAGAAACTGATGCCGTAGTGCTGTATTTTACTTTTTTTTTTAACCAAAAAATGCTTTGCTCTCATTAGGGGGTACTTGAATTAAAAAAATGCTCACAGGGGGGTACATCACTGAAAAAAGGTGGAGAACCACTGCCTTAGGCTGCCCACAATAAAAGGCAGCTGTGAAATGTACAGTGTTGCTTTATTGGGGATCTGGCGGGGTCAGAAAAGCAGTCTTTATCTGGTGTGACCACCATTTTCCTCACACAGTGCAACACATCTCCTTCGCATAGAGTGGATCAGGTTGTTGATTGTGGCCTGTGGAATGTCGCTCCACTCCTCTTCAATGGCTGTGCCAAGTTGCGGGGTATTGGCAGGAACTGGAACACGCTGTCGTACACGCCCGATCCACAGCATCCCAAACATGCTCAATGGGGTGACATGTCCGGTGAGTATGCTGGCCATGCAAGAACTAGGATGTTTTCAGCTTCCAGGAAGTGTGTACAGATCCTTGCAACATGGGGGCGTGCATTGTCATGCTGCAACATGAGGTGATGGTCTCGGGTGAATGGCATAACAATGGGCCTCAGGATCTCGTCACGGTATCTCTGTGCATTCAAAATACCATCAATAAAAGGCATTCGCTGTCCATAACATACGCCTGCTCATAACACAACCCCACCGCCACCGGGATTCATCCATGAAGAGAACACCTCTCCAACACGCCATAGAATGTGAGCATTTTCCCACTCAAGTAGGTTACGACGACAAACTGCATTCACGTTGATACCCGGATAAGGACGACGAGCATGCAAATGAGCTTCCCTGAGACGGTTTCTCACAGTTTGTGCAGAAATTATTTGGTTATGTATACCAATTGTTGATCAGGGAGGTGCACCTGCTGGATGTGGATGTCCTGGGCTGGTGTGGTTACACGTGGTCTGCGGTTGTGAGGCCGGTTGGATGTACTGCCAAATTCTCTGAAACGCCTCTGGAGATGGCTTATGGTGGAGGAATTAACTTTCAATTCACGGGCAACCACTCTGGTGGACATTCCTGCAGTCAGCGTGCCACCTGCATGCTCCCTAAAAACTCGCGACATCTGTGGCATCGTGCTGTGCGATAAAACTGCACATTTCAGAGTGACCTTTTATTGTGGGCAGCCTAAGGCACACCTGTGCAATAATCATACTATTTAATCATTAATCTTGATATGCCACACCTGTGTGGTGGGATGGATTATCTCAGCAAAAGAGAAATGCTCACTAACACAGATTTAGACAGACTTGTGAACAATATTTGAAAGGAATAGGTCTTTTGTGTATAGAGTCAATGTTTTAGATCTTTATGAGTTCAAGTCATGAAAAATTGTAGCAAAAACAAAAGTGTTGCGTTTATATTTTTTATTCAGTGTATTTATTACTACAAACATGTATTTTTTAACAACCACTGTTTCATAGATAAATGTGTCTTTATTGTCATTGCACAAATACAACAAAACTTTGTTTTCAGCACAAACCCGTTCGGGATTAGACAAACAAACAGTGTACAGGGTTACAGAACAGGAACGCTGATGGGTCGCCACAAGGCGCCCCGTAAAAGACGGGGAAAAAGGTAAAATGCTGGGGGAGGATGAGTAAAAAAATACAATCTAGACTGGGCTCTTAAGGGGGCCCAGTCTGGAGTGGGATAAAATCTCCACAGCAAAGCACATATACATATTACAACTTACATCTCGAGATATCTAGCAACAGAGGGGAGGGAGTGCGAGGTTATGATGATAGGCCGCAGCTCTCAGGCGCTGCCCATCCATTCATCGCCCCTATGGGATTTGCGTCGAGGACGTTGGGTTGGGGGCTGTGGGGGGTGTATGTGTGGCATATATTTTTGTGGATGCATATGTGTGTGTAAGCCTGTAGTGTGTCTCTGTTCCGCGGCCTTGATCTTGTGCAGTCGCAAGTCCAAAGTCAACAACTAGTGGCTAGAGTGCCCGCCCTGAGATCGGTAGGTTGTGAGTTCAAACCCCCGGCCGAGTCATACCAAAGACTATAAAAATGGGACCCATTACCTCCCTGCTTGGCACTCAGCATCAAGGGTTGGAATAGGAGGTTAAATCACCAAAAATGATTCCCGGGCGCGGCACCGCTGCTGCCCACTGCTGCCCACTGCTCCCCTTACCTCCCAGGGGGTGAACAAGGGGATGGGTCAAATGCAGAGGACAAATTTCGCCACACCTAGTGTGTGTGTGACAATCATTGGTACTTTAACTTAACTTAACAACAGGTGTGTGTCCATGAGAGAATAGTTTGAAGCCAATATTAAAAAAAAACCTGACAATTGAGTAAGAGTAAGAGAGTTCAGCGACTAGATGCAGTTTACACCGCGTGTCATTTGTTGTTGCCATAATTATTTTCGCCATTAGACGTCCGCCACTGCGCTATATGCATCAGTAGAGACCAAGCATGCATGAAATGAGTTTGACATGCAAAAACTGTACTGATAACACCAGTTATGTTGTTTTTCAAATCAATTAATGAGGCCAGCGTGCTTAGAAAAGGGTAATGCATATTTATTCGAACCGAATAAAGGCTGTTCATTCGAGCAACAATTTTAATGAATATGCAGAAAACTATTTTCTTTTTGTAAAAGTTGGTCTCATCGCAGTTAAAGGCCTACTGAAACCCACTACTATCGACAACGCAGTCTGATAGTTTATACATCAATGATGAAATCTTAACATTGCAACACATGCCAATACGGCCGGGTTAACCTATAAAGTGCAATTTTAAATTTCCCGCGAAATATCCGGCTGAAAACGTCTCGGTATGATGACGTTTGCGCGTGACGTCACGGGTTGAAGCAGACATTTTGGAATAGCACGGTGGCCAGCTTAAGTCGTCTGTTTTCACCACATAATTCCACAGTATTCTGGACATCTGTGTTGGTGAATCTTTTGCAATTTGTTTAATGGACAATGAAGACAGCAAAGAAGAAAGCTGTAGGTGGGATTGGTGTATTAGCGGCTGGCTGCAGCAACACAACCAGGAGGACTTTGAGTTGGATAGCAGACGCGCTATCCGACGCTAACCGCCCACCGCACCGATGATCGGGTGAAGTCCTTCGTCGCGCCGTCGATCGCTGGAACGCAGGTGAGCACGGGTGGTGATGAGCAGATGAGGGCTGGCGTAAGTGGACAGCTAATGTTTTTAGCATAGCTCTGTCGAGGTCCCGTAGCTAAGTTAGCTTCAATGGCGTCATTAGCAATAGCATTGCTAGGCTTCGCCAGGCTGGACAGCATTAACCGTGTGGTTACAGGCCCAGGGTTTGGTTCGGTGTCTCCTGATAGTAGAAGTAATAGTAGTATTGTTGATCTTCTGTCTATCCTTCCAGTCAGGGGTTTATTTCTTTTGTTTCTATCTGCAGTTAAGCCCGATGCTATCACATTAGCTCCGTAGCTAAAGTGCTTCGCCGATGTATTGTCGTGGAGATAAAAGTCACTGTGAATGTCCATTTTGTGTTCTCGACTCTCATTTTCAAGAGGAAATTGTATCCGAGGTGGTTTAAAATACAAATCCGTGATCCAAAAAAATATACAACATAAAGTTGCAAGAAACACGTCAATAATGAATAAAGCAAAACATGTTCTAGACCAAAAATCACTTCATATTCTCTACTGCTCACTAGTGTTACCATATCTGAGCTACTGTGTAGAAATATGGGGAAATAATTACAAAAGTACACTTCATTCATTAACGGTGTTACAAAAAAGATCAGTTAGAATAATACATAATGTTGGATATAGAGAACATACAAACCCTTTATTTATTGAATCAAAAATACTGAAATTCCACGACATAGTGAATTTGCAAACAGCTAAAATTATGCACAAAGCAAACTATAACCTGCTACCCAAGAATATACAACAATTCTTCTCAAAAAAAGAGGAGAAATATCATCTTAGAGAAAAACGTAATTTAAAACATTTGTTTGCACGTACAACACTTAAGACCTTCAGTATATCAATATGTGGAATTAAATTATGGAATGGATTAAGCAAAGCAATCAAACAATGTACTAATATGATACACTTCAAGAAACTCTTCAAACTTAAAGTGTTTACAAAGTACAATGAAGAAGAACCATGACAAACATTCTCAATTTATTTCATCCATCCATTCATTCATTCTTAAAGTAATCTTACTTATCTCATCATATGAAATATGACTTACTTCACCAATTATTATTATTAAATTCTTACTATTATTTATTTATTTATTTTTATTGTAATTACTTATGGAGTTTATTGTGAAAAAATTGTGAACAGGAAGTGAACAAAAAGTTTTGCAACTGTTATGTAAAGAAAAGGGGTAGGATTAAATAAGCTCTGCTTCTTCCTACTCCTTTTCGAACATGTTGAAAAGAAACTGGAAATTGTGATGTATTATGTTGTATGCTTGCATGTTCGAAATAAACTCAAACTCAAACTCAAACTCAAACAATAGAAAAAGGAGAAAGTGTGGACCAATGAACCCTTTTACCTAAGTTACGGTCAGAGCGAAAAAAAACACGTCCTGCACTGCACTCTAGTCCTTCACTCTCACGTTCCTCATCCACAAATCTTTCATCCTCGCTCAAATTAATGGGGTAATCGTCGCTTTCTCGGTCCGAATCGCTCTCGCTGCTGGTGTAAACAATGGGGAAATGTGAGGAGCATTTCAACCTGTGACGTCACGCTACTAAGGCTTTTTCTTATCAGCGACCAAAAGTTGCGAACTTTATCGTCGATGTTCTCTACTAAATCCTTTCAGCAAAAATATGGCAACATCGCGAAATGATCAAGTATGACACATAGAATGGATCTGCTATCCCCGTTTAAATAAGAAAATCTCATTTCAGTAGGCCTTTAAATGGGGAACTAATGTCGAACAGTAAAATGAGCACTGCTAAGAACCTAGCAACAGGTGTCCTTGCCGGTCCACCAATTTTATCAGCCACTAAAAGTCATGCCGGGGCTTCCAACAGAACTGGTGTTTGTTCTTCTTACAAGCCTGTGCGCCATCAAAAAGCCGCCACTTAAAAGTGAGTACGACGACATGCCGTTGCTTTAAATGATTCAATGAGCCCAAGAATGTGTGTACAATCCACTTTAACGCCTGTCCTCTTTTCCCGATGAATGATATCTGAGAAGCAACCTCCTTTGGAGTAACTCTTAAGCTGCTGCGAGGATGCGAGGATGCCTGGCCAATGAGAAAGGAGCGCCGTGGAACAAACCCATTCCTACTGGCAAGGCGATGCAAAAAAAGAAAATAAAGAAAAAAGAAAGACACGTCTTCTTCCCTTCTTATCACACCACAGATGCTGAGGAGGTAAACGGGGATAGCGGTGATGGGTGGAGAGGGAGGTTTGCTCTGATGGGATTTTCTTCTCCGGATTCTGCTGCGCTCACAGCTTGTGTCAATAAAGCCCCTCTTAAACTGCTTAATTGTATTCTGTAAGTTGCAAGACGAAGAGGTATTTCCAAAGCATGCTCTGTGGCGGGTCTTTAGTTGGCGTCTTGAAGCGTCTTCTGCTCCTCCGCATGCGACAATACAGTCACAGATCGGGATTATTTCTTGCACGGGACAACCGGTTCTGTGTTGGCCGGATTTGACACAACAATGCACTTTTATCAGCGTATACAGTCGTGGTCAAAAGTTGACATACACTTGTAAAGAACATCATGTCATGGCTGTCTGGAGGTTTCCAATCATTTATACAACTCTTATTTTTTTGTGATAGAGTGATTGGAGCACATACTTGTTGGTCACAAAAAAACATTCATGCAGTTTGGCTCTTTTATGAATGTATTATGGGTCTACTGAAAATGTAACCAAATCTGCTGGGTCAAAAGTATACATACAGCAATGTTAATATTTGCTTACATGTCCCTTGGCAAGTTTCACTGCAATAAGGCGCTTTTTGGTAGCCATCCACAAGCTTCTGGTTGAATCTTGACCACTCCCCTTGTCAAAATTGGTGCAGTTCAGCTAAATTTGTTGGTTTTTCTGACATGGACTTGTTTCTTCAGCATTGTCCACACGTTTAAGTCAGGACTTTGGGAAGGCCATTCCAAAACCTTAATTCTAGCCTGATTTAGCCATTCCTTGACCACTTTTGACGTGTGTTTGGGGTCATTGTCCTGATGACTTTATGTTGTCCTGAATAATTTGGAGCCACTCAAGGAGCCCAAAGGCTGTTCGTCGCAATGGAAGGTTTGGGCCGGGCTGGATCACAGCCTGGGGCGATTTCTGAACTGAATCGCAAGATGGATCACATCATGGAGAAGCTTGTTGAAAAGGAAAAATTGGATATGAGAGCCAACATGGACGAATAGAACAGACAAGCCATTGTAATGTCTGCTCGCGGAAAAACAAAAAACCTCATCTACGATTTGACTCACTGGAATGGCCTTGATGCAACAACAGGAACAGGCTGTTCTAAAAACATCCCCCGAGGACTCTCAAAGATGGACGCTTTTGACCTCCCTCCCTGGAAGTCGAACTTTGCTTGCATTGCATGCAGAACGGCCCCGGGCCTATGGACACAACACCACTACACCCAAAGACAATGGGCATATACACATACACACACCCCGTCTCCACCCCACGCCTTCACCACCGCTTGATTCTCCTTCGGGGTGATGGACGGCTGAGTAGCGCTTTATAGCAGCAGGCCGGCCTCCAGAGCCCCAACTCCCCGCCCCTCTGTTGCGAGTTGTTGTGATTATATGTAACATGTCTATGTGTGCTATGGCAAATGAGGTTTTTTTTCCCTTGGACTCAGTCTGGACCCCCTCCCGAGGGTCCAGCCTTTGACTGATATTGTTTACTCTTCCCCCTTTCCCAATATCACCTTTTTGTCACCTTTTTTAAGGAGCGCCGTAAGTGGCTGATCTGTTGGCGGTCCTGTCTTGTCTCCCTGTAACGTATGTCTGCTCTTAGTGGGACTGTGCCGAAAATGTAATTTCAGTTCTTATGTGTCCTGTACATGTTAAAGAATGGACAATAATAAAGCATCCTGAATCCTGATGTTTCACTGGGGTTATATACTTTGTTTAATGAAATAAAACATCTGGTTTCTCAGTAAGTTATGTTTATTTTGTTACAACAATTTGATTTATTATGACAGGTTTTAAAAATTAATTAAACTCAACGTCAAACTCAGCATATAATAAGCAATAATAGTTTGACTATAGTCGACTGATAAAATAATTGTAAGCTGCTTCCCTACCTGTCAAAAACCTCATATGAATTTGTTAGTACTGTTTCCCCCCCTAAAAATCTTTAAAAAAGCCGAACAAATACGGACATTCTATAATCGTGTACAAATCCGACACCTCCAGAATGTAACATAACAATAAACAATGTTGTGTATTGACCTTTGCAGGATTGATTAGGCTTTGAACACAGTAGGTAGAAAAACAATGAAAAACATAAGACACCATTACATTGTGTTGTTCCATGTAGAATTATCAATACACAGCCTATCAGCCAAAGAGAGGCACATATTATGGAAGTCAGTATAGTATTGATCGCAGAACCATTAAAGTGATTATGTCATGTCTTTGACCATTGGTGGGGAAAATTAAAGCAGAAACCATTTTGTATGATTTTC